>NW_027504624.1:0-19457 GCF_021521415.1 Bidens hawaiensis
CTCTGGTCCAAGATCTCCTGGAGCTTCTTGGCATCTTCCATCGCCAAGGCATCATGAGCACGTTGGAGAGCCTCTAATTTGGCCTTGAGCTCCTCATTCTCCACGCGTAAAGGCTCAGCAACGGCTTCAGCCTTGGTAGCCCTCTCGGTTGCGTTCCTCGCAGTCTCCTTAGCCAGCCGAAGCTGTTCGTTAACAGCTTGGGCAGCCTTGGAGCGGGCCTCGAGTCGCGCTTGAACCTCAACCTCGAGGGCCTTGAAGGCCTTCTCCTTCTCCGTAGCAGCTGCGGACAGCTTTTGGCTCTCCTCCCGAAGAGCCCGCGCTTGAGATACTTCCTTGGCGCGAGCTGCTTTTAACTTGTCGTTTTCACGACAAAGCAGCTCGACCCGCGGCTGCATCCGGGCCTGGAGAACCCGAAGCTCGTTGGTTAGCCTAACCTCCTGGTAGCTAGCCATGGCTTCCCCAACGCACCATGGGGAGCAGCGTGGCGAGCCCATTCCACGCACTCCACAGGGGTACGAAGGGTTGTTCCTCGGCGGATGTTCCATCGTGGAACATACACTTCATTGGAATCCGACACTGCAAAAAACAAAAAGCAGTTAGGAAAAGATGATAAAATATATATGTATAAAATGGGCCAGAAAAACCCTACGCACCTGTAGGGTCAATTACAGGCCGATAGCCGCCGAACCCATCACCTGAACCCAATGGAAATCCATCCAAGAGGTCAGGCAGATGGAAAGGTGGCGGAGAGATGCGAGAAGCCCCACGCGTACCTGATGGACCGGCCGTCGTTGCCGATGGTGGGGGCATGCTTGCAGCCGCCGTGGTCGCTGCCGCAGAATCCGCAGCAATCGTAACCGCCGGCTCTGTGAAGGATGCTGTAAAAATCGCACTCACAGCCGGCGGTGACGTCATCTCGGCTGGAACAGTCGGCTCAAAGGAGTGAGCAACTGATCCAGCGGAAGCAGGCGCAGGCGCCTGGGTCGACGCCTCAGGTAGGCTGACCAAGCCTACCGTCACTGGCGGAGAGGTAATACTCGGCCCTTCACCCTGGAATGCGCCAACATCCACGCCTGCGTAAAAGAAGAAAAGTGTTAAAAGACTAAGGATTAAGCTATGAAGATAAAAGCTAAAGGAAAGTTGTACTTACGGGTTTTCTTGAGCCTAAAGGTACGGAGAGGCGGGGACGGACCCGATGGAGCCGGCCTCTTTGCGCCGGTAACCGTCGTCTTCTTGGCTCTCCGGAAATGACAGTTGCAACCTCCGGTGCAGTGGTCTTATCGCCACTGGGATTCCCCGCCACCTCTTCGCTCTCGGTCTCCGAATCAGACCGAGGCGCTGGATCGGCAGTGGAGGCCTTCTCTTTCCCCTTCCCGCCGGCAGCCTTCTTCTTCCGCACCAACGGAGGACCATCTGCGGATTCCTCATCAGAACATACGATTAGAGGAATTCCAGCAGAGGTTTCAACATTGAGGAGTCGAGGGTCGAAGAGCGCCTTACCTGGCCGACGGGCGCTGAGGATCTCATGGCCTAGCGGATAGACCTCCACGAACCGATCCGCGGTTTGTTCGAGGATGGGCAACTCGTTCTCATCTAGAGCCCGAGTACCCATCCGTGCGGGACCGTCAGCCTCCCGCGGGTTCAGGAGCGACTGCAGGTCGTTCCCTTCTGAAATAAAACAGGAAAAAAGTTAGAAGAAATTCAAAATCAACAAAAGGGAGAAAGGCATACCGTAAGGAACAGAGTTCGAACCGTATTCGAGGACGATCGGAATCTTGCGCGCATCAGCCTCCTTCCACACCCGGCTCATCCCCAGCATCACCATCCCGGACTCCGCAAACCGGTAAACCGGAGATTGGACCCGAGATATCCTGGCAAACCATTCCGCCTCCTGGTAACTGGAGGCGTGAAGGCTGGGAAGTGTCTGCCCATTCTTGAATTTCATAGCAATGGGGATGGCGCGGGCGGATATGAAGAAAAACTCCCTCTTCCACGCGCGAAGACTGCGCTCGGTCGAACAGATCTTTAAACCCTTAATCCGGGTCGTCAACGTGTACCACCCCTGGATGCACCTCCAAGTGTAGAAGGTCATCAGGCGGTCAACATAGGGCTCAACGCCCAGTATCCGGCACACCCACTCAAAATGGCGAATCTTGGCGATCGCCATGGGGTGCAACTCGGTCAAATGAACACCATGCCTCTCGAGGACACGGTAAACAAACTTTGTCAGTGGAAACCTAAGATTCCCATAGACAAAGAATGCTGCATAAACCCCGATCTTGCCTCGGGGGGCATCGTACACGGTCTGATGGGGTTCAGGAAACTCAGGCTCGAGAGACTCGAGCATGAACTTCCTGACAACATACCGGTACAGATCGCCAGGAAGAGCACACTGGCACTCACCAGCAGTAATCCTGTCGTCAGCTGTAGAATCGATATCACGAGACATCTTGTAAAGGAAGAAAACGATTTCGGGAGAATGCTTGCCTGAAAAGGATAAGTATTCGCCGGAAATCGCAAAGAAGATGAAGAAGAGTGAAAGTGTGAATTACAAATAACCCTCTCCCCCTTTATATACTAATCGCAATTAATGCGATGAAATTAATGCGGAAGAGAGAGAAAACAAAGGTGCAATGAAACTATGACACGTGGCAAAAAGCAAGCTGGCAACAGCTGTTGACAGGACGCATACCATTAATTTCGAGGCCACACGCCCGAAAAAACGCGACCACGCGCCTGAAAAAGCGACTGGAATGACCATGTACTGTCACGTCACCATAACTTCCTGCACGTCCTGACAAAATTAGAAGAAACCGTCGCACGACGTTTGAGGTTTGGACTGTTATCCTTTCACCAACTCTTCGAATTTCAAAATTCAAAAAGATTCAAGTGAGCGGGAAAATACCCCTTACCTTGGCAACCAAGTAACCGTAAGACGGACGCGGGTACAGTGTTAAGGCAAAACCCTTCACATACCTAGCACCCGCAGGGAATTGAAGCCAGGAATAACTTGGCAACCAAGTAACCGTCAGACGGATGCGGGTACAGTGTCAAGGCAAAACCCTTCACATACCTAGCACCCGCAGGGAATTGAAGCCAAGAATACCTTGGAAGTAAAGTAACCGTAAGACGAGTGCGGGTACAGTGTCAAGGCAAAACCCTTCACATACCTAGCACCCGCAGGGAATTGAAGCCAAGAATACCTTGGAAGTAAAGTAACCGTAAGACGAGTGCGGGTACAGTGTCAAGGCAAAACCCTTCACATACCTAGCACCCGCAGGGAATTGAAGCCAAGAATACCTTGGAAGTAAAGTAACCGTAAGACGAGTGCGGGTACAGTGTCAAGGCAAAACCCTTCACGTACTTAGCACTCTGCAGGGAATTTAAACCAAGAAGGATCTTCTGGGCCATGCTTGCGGAAACGTGAATAACATTACCGCACGATTGGAACGTCGAGAGCTATATTGTTTGAAACTCCAAGATGGAATTGGTGGTTTCAGCATAAATGATCACTATGTCGAAAACCACCAAAACCCCATGGAGAATCCACACAATTGGGACTCAACGCTCCTAACGCGCGAGGAGGTTACAAACCTACCCGCTTCATACCCAAAGATCAAGCAGAAAAGTCGGGAATTTCTGCGTGACATCAGGAAAACCGCGGGATGAATCACCACGGAAAACCGAAAAACTATACCCTTTTCAAAACCCCTTGCTAAGTCCAAAAGTTCACCTCACTTCATTAAACATTCAAGAGAAGAACATTGGACTGGGGGGACTTGAAGAGGTAAGTCCCAGCAGAGTCCAGTTGGACCCGCAAGACTCACCTTGAACAGGGACGTCTGCGCAATAATCAACTGCTCCAGCAGGACACCATGCTCAAAGAACCTTACGCGCAGTACGCCAGCTGTACCCGCAGGGAAAGCCTCCCAATGGTGAAGTACCCCGCCTGTTCCCGCAGCTGCGGATACAAGCCATCAGGGAAGGCTACCCGCACTAACAGCAAAGCTACACGCACAAGGCATTCGTTCAGTAGTCACATGAAGGAATGAGCAAGGCGGGAACACTCCCGCCTAAATGAGCCAGTCCGTATGCTTCTGGAAGGTCTTCCGTACTATACCTACTAAGGTATGGGCGAAACAGACAGTTTGACCAGAGCAGCCCATGAACTAATCACAGGGTGACAGCTCACCGACAACAATACGAGGAGGAGCACCCTCTAGTACTGTTCGTCACTATTAGCCGCTGCCTACTCACCAACCCTTACGATGGGACGTGCGCAGCCTACAGTTGGTGGAACAGTGCGCAGCCGGCAGTAAAAGGAACAGTATACAGCCGACCTTATTACTGTTGGCCGTAACCTATCCACCAACCAGTATGGCTTGTGCGTGATCCACTGTTGGTAGAACAGGAATACTATTCAGCCGGCTGTACCTGCTTGGAAACCTACATTCGGCTATAAATACTCCAACACCTTGGAATGGTAAGGATCATCTGATATCTCAATCTTATCTAGCAATCTCTTAATATACTCTTATATTCAGAGCAATCTAGTCTGATTCTCACGCCGGAGGGTGGTCACAAGGAGGAACCCCCCCTTCTCAGTGACGAGCTTACGGTGTCTGTTTTGCAGGTCTCCTGAAGAACAACCTTCTCAGCTAGATCTCATCCGTGGGAAACATTACTTAACCCCCAGATTATCTATAATCTGTCCAGGGTTCACTTAGTGTTTCTTCATTTTAATGCCATATTTTTGTTTTGGTATATACCGCAGGTTCTAAAGTTTTTAATGGACAAAGTAGTATGAGCACTCTTTATGTGCAAGCCACTTTGGTGGCTAGTTTTTTTTTCTTTCTAATTCACTGTCAAAATGTTAAAATAGAAACGGGAAAATGTCTAACGGGATCTACCAGGTTGGAAGTTGTTCAATTGTGTTAGAAAAGATTATTCTTTATCATATTTGTACTATTAATGAAATAGTACAACTTTTGTAATATTATTTTGAACCAAATTTATGCACTACTTATTATAATGTATTTATGTGTGGCAGGCGTGTTTGTTATTTGCACTACTTTCAATCCTAGGTCGCATTTCTGAAATAGGTCGTATTTTTGAAATTTTTGAAGCCATGCCATCTATGGAAAAGACAATAGTACATAGGATTGTTTATGTTTGTTAAACGTTTTAACTAAAGATTGTTGATTTGTGATTCATGTAGGTTTGAGGGAAGCTTGATTATACAAATTGATAATAGACTATTTGTATTTGTTTATTTGGGTTGTTAATGAACCAAACATCCAACGAACTTTTATTTACGTTAGCCCGTTTAATAAATGTAAAAACAAACGTACATGAATAACAAATTTCATTGTTTCGATTATTAAAATTATTCATTTTACTGGGATGAAGTGCATCTAAGGTTACATCACTATGCTATTAACAGGTTGCTCACCACTCAAAGTTATTATTTTCATATATCATTACCATGATGTATTTTCATCTATTTTGATTAGTCTTTGGGTTAGAATGGTAACGGGAATTCTAACAACTTACAAATAAAACGTTATTAATGTTCATATGGATCTTATTAAACGAAAGAAGTAAAAATTTAAAATATAATATAACTCAAGCGACAAAAGCATGTAGGGTTTTGCTCCTACATACATATACATATACATATACATATACATATACATATACATATACATATACATATACATATACATATACATATATCTATATTATTTAGCATGAGTTACGGGTATTTATCGTAATTTCACAATTAGAGGACGATGACAAAAATGACATTTCATAATTGGGCGGCAAAAATAATTTGTCAATCCATTGATTCGTTCTTAAAACGTTCGGCACAATTTGATGAAGCTTCATGTTTTATGAAATTACTTTTCTGTTATTTAGAGATGCAAAAGTTTTATGCTTCCTTTAATATATTGAAATGCTCTTTTCACTTTCTGTCAACTGAACTATCCCCATCAAATTAGTTAACAATCATTCAAGGCATCCGTTATTTGGTCATTAACATGTTGTTGAAGACAACCGACGGTTAGGGTTCTTCCGTCTTCCTCGGTTTACTAGAGTTAGGGCACCATTCGTTAAAATGATGGATCGATTATTATCCCAATCGCTATGCTATTTAGTTATCCCAGTTCTCAGTCGATTAGGACAAGAAATTCAGTGCGTCTACTATTCTCTATTAAGTTCCAGGTTAGTGATTAACATGAAATCATCGCTGATTGTGTTCACATGATCTGTTCAAGTCTAATTTGATCCCTAGATGTCTATATTCGTTTTCATTTAACTTAAACCGAATAAGCAAACAAATACGATGTATGCAAAAATAATTTCTTGTATATGTTCATTTTTAGGAAAATGAGGTGTTCTTGATACGCCAAACAAGCGCACGTATACATATACTTAATACCAGACATAACTTTTATCTTTATGGGTAGAAGTTAATAATAATAATAATAATAATAATAATAATAATAATAATAAAGGCCCTTTGAGGTTTTCTTACATTCTAAACCGATAGCTCATAACCTAAGAAAAACCCATTGTATTAACATCCACTCATCGAGTAGCTTGATTCAACTTTGCACCGAAGCACAAGCATTCATTTAGCTTAACTTTACGCATTCTTAAGAAATTATTTTTCGCTTAGCGGTTATGAATTGTTTTGATTTGCAGTTTAGACCTACACGTATCTAAGAAAAGCTCTACCATGAAAATTGGGTTGTACCAAAAAGGCATTTGGTTCAATGGTATTGGTGAATTATCATCAACCAAGTGATGAGGGTTGAAATCTCATTATAGATCTCAAGGTAATTCATTGGGGGAGCTAAAAAAACACATGAACTCGGGAATTACTTTTTACATGTAAATAACTAATAAAAAAAACTCACGTAGAAGGCGCTTAATAAAAGCATTTATTTTTACTAGTAAGAGTGCCCGCGCATTGCGGCGGAGACACAATCGGATTGGATCCAAAAGTCAATCAGGTGGACGAGTTTTGTTTCTGGTGAGACTCTAATACATACTCAGACTATCATATCACTCAAATTAAATGTTAGATAAATTAGCTAGATTCAATATGGTTGCGTATCATGAGCCAAGCGGAAATTCAGTTTGTAGTGTTCCGTTAGTTATGCTGTCAGTATTAGTTGTGCATCGCAATGGGACTTTTTTCTGCCTATAGAGAATGTCTAAAGTGATGTTCGTAGTCATGCTTGTGGCTTAAACAAACGGTAGACATAAATGAAAGCAATTGAAGATAAACTATTGTACCCAATAGTGTTGAAGATAAACTGTTGCACGGTTAAGATGTTTGCTTGCTCTCAGTTTGTTTGAATTACTGTTTGTACATATGGAGTTCCAAGTTAATAATGTTTTGGCTGTGAGTGCCTCAACTCAGTTTTCAAAAACATTAAACACTTTATATTTTCAATTTGGAACTGATAATATGATGTGATACCAGGTTATGCAACACTTTAGGCGAAATTAGTTCCAAACAATCCGAATTCATAACTACTCCAAATTATTTTCCAACTCTAGTTCTTAACAAACTTTAATTGAGATCAATGTAGAACTTATGAGTTGTAATAATAATAATAATAATAATAATAATAATAATAATAAATAACAGCGAAAACCTACTGAGATGGGTGCGGGCGTTTGGGATTGGAATTGTGGAGTGTCAGCTAGGCCTAAGTCGACGTGGCGGTGGTTGTCAGTTGAGGCCATTTGAAGAAAAACGACTGAGCAATCGATTGAGTATGGCAAACTATCATGTCCATCACTGAAGTGCTTTATTTATGAAAGTCTAACGAAAGTTGTTGACCATTGCTATCAGGAACCTGCAATCCCAATAAAAAAATATTTGGTCAAAACATATACATGTTAAAGATTAGCCTAGCGGAAGAGCCCGCGCTTCGCGGCGGGGACGCAACATGAATTCGGTCTGGTAGCGACTTGGTTTGTTATGGTACAAGGGTTTACTTCCTATATAATCAATCATACCCGTTAAGAATCTCACTAATTGCGATTGCATTAGCAGGTATGAGGAGGGTGAGACATGTTGTGAAGTACAAGATTTCAAAATACACGTATCTAATACAACGATATTATTCTTCAACAACCATTAGAAATACGAAAGACAACTTGGAATTGTACCTGCCATATTGCGCGTATATAAAATGTTGAAATAAGATAATCTAATATGCCCGATTGTTTCTCCTCATTGTTCACGCCACTGGATAATGAGCGGTAAAACAGGCCATGACCACCACCAGGAAACCATGACCATAACCAGGAAATGTGATCACAATGTTCAGTCCACATGGTACACTCCACCTTAATCTTGACCTTCAACAAAATCAGGCAACAACAAAGTTGAATATTCTTTAGTTTCATATAAGAAGCGTAGTTATCTTCCAAATAAAATAAGAAGCGTAGTTAATGTTGACCTTAATCTTATCCCAACCATTGTAGTGTTTCAACCATGAATCTTAATCAAGGGTGATTCCTGCACCTGCAACAAGTAAAAAAAATAGGACTTGTAAGGTGACTTATGTTACGACTTTTTATAGTCAACTGGTTGGTTTTTAAGTCAAAATTTACAATTGTGTTGATGTTCTTTTGTGTAGCATTCAAATATATAAGGGATATTAGGATAAAAACATGCTGAACAAAAAGGCCTAGATGTTAAAAGTTTATAAAGTATGGGATTATGATATATGATGCAAATTTATTAACATTTGTAATTTCAATAAAAGCGTATTGTTGTTGATGAAAAGTTAAACATTTACTGTTTCGTTGAGTTTGTCTATTGAACAGCTTATATATTTTGCTTGCAGATATAGAAGTCGGCGCATCCATGCTCTATGCATCTAGCTCTTGCTGACTTAATTTTTAAAAAAATGAAAAAAAAAACCATCGTTTGTTTGACTAAAATACAGAGAACTAAAAAGTAAAACTAAAGATGTGGATCACCTTATTTTATCATCTGCAATGAATTTATTCCTTAAAGTTAAATAAAAATGGCATACCCTTTGATTTCCACTCAACCCGTTTTAACCCGATCCATTCTACCCAAAAACCTATAACAGTCTTTGAGTTAAATTCTATTATGTCTCGATCCGAACAACCCAAAACCCAAAAAAAAAAAAAAAAAAACAAATTCATATGTACGACATCAGTAGATAGTCACGTATTGTTTGGTGAGGTTATAAAGTTATATAATGTTTTGTAAATATTTAAAAGAAAAATTATTAGATGAGGAATATAAGCATTACATTAATACGCGACAAAGATGGATCTTTGAAGCATATTGCATACAATATGACTGCGTAGAGCATGGATGCCTATGCGACTTCTATATCTGCAAAGTGATATAAGCAAGCAAAATATATAAGCTGTTCAATAGACAAACTCAACGAAACAGTAAATGTTTAAATTTTCATCAACAACAATACGCTTTTATTGAAAATACAAATAATAATAAATTTGCATCATATATCATAATCCCATATTGAACTTATGCATAAAGAGCACAATCTCAACTCAACAACTCCTACTACAAGATGTAGGAATACGAAAATAACAAATATTCTTTGCATACCAAATTCTGTAAAGTATTTAAAGAGTAGTAATGAAAATGAATGAAATATTAGTCAATAACAACACGGGTAAGTAAATAAAAAGTGAGACTAAAATTGTAGATAAGTCACAGAACTACTGAACTACTGGAAGTGTGGAACAACAAACCTGCAGCTCCTGAATTCCATTTTGAAAATAGATGACTAATATCACTCAAATCCACCATTTCATACTTTGATAAAATAAACAAACCGTTTTTGAATAATTTCAGGCTAAGATTATTGTACCGCTCTCTCCAATATTGTCTAGAAGCTTTCATCATTGCTTCAAATTACTCAAAGCTAATCCGCCCATCCTGTATAACACATTTTCAAATTAAATGGATTAATAGAACCAAAAATGCGATTATTTTGAAAATAATAATACAAACCTTGTCGGTGTCAACATCTCGAATAATGGCAGCAATGACTTCGTCACTATCAGATTCAATCTTGCTTTAGAACTCATTCCCTGCCAATTAGCAGTTTGGCTTTAATCTCCAAAAGTCATTAACCACAAAAAATCAAAAATTAAAAATTTAAAAACAGAGGGATTACACATACAAGTCCGTCAAAACCACTAACAGTTAAGTTACCCTTTTGCAACCTGCAATTCCATAATCAAAGAAATCAATTCCCATAGTCAATTTAAATCACACGCAATTCCATTAAATGTTTCAACAACTTCAACAAATAAGCAACGATGAATTTGGTTCAAATGCAATCAATTTCATGATAACCCTAGAGAAATAACAAATTAGAGACACCTGTAAAAACAACACATTGGATCAATGGCGGAGATTGAAAACCCTAGAGGGACAAAGAGCGAGATGTTAACGAAGGAGGAAGAGACGGTGAAGGAGGTGTACGGCAGCGTAAAAACATGTGTATCTGAGTTCCATGGTGGAGGCGTTAAAGTAAGTATCCATTGAAACGGATGGGGGATTCATAGAGGGCAGATGGAACGATTGGAATTTAAGGTGGCATTCAATTTTTCTGGCGGAACAACACATCGGAGATGGCTTGGATGGCAACGGAACTACTGTTGCATTAATTTAATTTTTCCCGCGTATAATAGGAATGTCTTCAATTACAATTTTATCCACCTAATATGTTTTATAGGTAATATAGATATAGATATAAATAAAAACAAATTACTCTTTAACTATCCTTTTATAAAGTTTTTTTATTAAAACGGTTTCAGATGTGTTTATATATAAAAAACAAAAATGATTATGTAAAAACAATTTTTTATATGTAAAAATGAGTATTCTATAACTTTTTTTACATATAAAACACGTGTGTTTCCCTAATTTACACCCAATAAAAAAAGTGAAATTGAAACTGGGGTTGTAGGCCGACATATTAGTAAGTCTCCAACCCAAGTGTGTAGGCCGATGTAAAAGCGTATGTAAACAATGGCTCTCATTACTTTCAACAAAAAAATTTGCCAAGCGCATTGTTGCTACCTTCAAAGAGTTTACAACCAAAATATCATAGTGTTCAGACTGTGGCACACTACGATCTATCCGCTTACTTCAACATGCCCGAAACTATGTCAAGTATTGTCTTTCCACTACCATGCGAGGAAAATTCTTGTGAGGTCAATATTCTTACAACTCTTAGTTGCCTCATATGTTTATGTTTTCGAAATAATGAAAACTTAGTCACCTAGAACCCCCTAACAAGTGCATATACAACTCTATCCACCCTAATCACTACATGCATTTTTAGCACACAATCTAACACTGTTGGATTGTAATTACAACATTCAAATGAGTGTACCTTACTACATGTAATACTTGACCATAGGAACTTAAAATTATGCAAGCACTCACTAGAACCAGGGATTTGAAAAATAGTTGGAACCCTAAATGAATATCAACTAGGAACAAAGAACCATGGATGGGAGAGCGAACGTTAACAGAGTTATATATTTTATTGTCAAACCCACATATGTTCGGAGGCGTGTACTGTTGGTGGCTTTTGATACTCACATAGAGAAATTTATTAACAAAACCTTCCCAAAAATGCCAACAAAACCCTTGGATGGACATTTGGTTGTCATTCACAACGACCTCCACATATTTGTTACTCACAGTTCTCGTTTTGGACCCTAGATTTGTTGAAGATGACATGTCACACCTTGACAAAAGTATGGGTATTCCCACCAATAAGGACTATACTATTAGGGTTGACCATAAAATACATCGGCGCAACCGACAAGTTTATGGCTGTATCATATGATGGATTTACTAATGAGATAGACACAACTAAAAATGGCGACGAATCATACTATCCTTTGTTGCACTATCAAGGATAACAAGCCATTGTTTATACCGAGACTCTAGCAACCTCATAAGATTTTATTTTCGTACAAACTTTGAGTAGCCTTTTCACCTTCTTTATTTAGTTCTTGTAGACTTAGACTTTGCAACTTTATTGTCGTTTTATGAATATTATCATATTAACCTTGAATTGTCGTTTTATCATCCGCTTTATTTTAACCATCCGAAATTCAAATTTATGAATTTATCATCCAATTTATCAATACTTTGCATTAGATACCTTTTGAATGGTTAGACAGTCTGTCATACTAATTCTTTTTATCGTAATAATATACTGGGATCAATTTGTACGTTTATCGTCTATTTTATTATCGTATGAGATTGGAATTCGTAGTTTTATCATACGTGTTATTTTGACCATCCGAACTTGTAATTTGTAACTTGATAATCCAATTTATTACCAGTTTGGGCTAACAACTTGTGACTGTCAAAGCCTCGGCGTATTACTTTCTTTTTATCTGAATAATACAATTAGTTACATGGTTTTTGATTCCCTACAATGCCGAAATTATTTATATAACATTTTTTTTGACAATCCTAACATCTTATTTTAATTTTAACACCACCTAATCGAAAATGGAGCCATACTACATAGTTGACAATTTTTTGTCTCTAACATAGTGTGAAATAGGAAATACTACGGCATTTGTTTGGGTGCATTTTATGGCCACAGTCAACAGCGACAAAAAGATTTATATTATCCTTATTGATTATAACGTAAGTGTATTTTACTTTAATCATTTTTTGTTTAATCTAAATCCACATTAAACACATCAACAACTTATCTAACATTACAGACACAAAAATCGTTGCCATGATCCCTTAACAATTAGTACACTTATACAATAATAAACAATCCTCCAGAAATTGTTTGTGTTGTATCAGCTTCGTGTTAAAAGTTTCAAATACCTAGACTTTCCAAAGAATGAACAATATTTAATGATTTATGACGGTTTAAAAATTGTTATCGGTCAACGAATGAAACTCATTCCATTCATTTGTGGCATACCAAAGGGGTTTAAGCTATATCTGCCAGTTTATTCTATTAGGAACACACCCACAAAAAAAGGAACTCAAACTAATTGTTGGTACATAGACATAAATGAAGTTTAAAACACATGCTATCACAGATGCACATTACATAAACACATATACATGTAACAAATAAAATGTCGTGCTTGATGTTGTAGGAATAATAATAGCCGGGGAGTTCATAAAACAGCAATGCAAGTTTACATTGTTTATGTAGGATGTCACGCAAATTCCTACTTATACATCAAAAAATAACACCATTGTCATTACTAACCCGTCATTGTTTTGAACAAAAAAAAAAGAAAAATGCATGTGTATAGTGGTCACATAATACATATAGTTTTGATTTTTTATGTCAACAAGCATATTAACCGAGTTAGCACATTTTCGGCAATGCTACAAAAAAACGAGTCATATACGCATCTCACTTGAAGTTGGTTCAACTTAAACAAAGTAAGGCTATATTCCTATAACATATCTACATCTTACATGTTTACATGCGCTATTGAATTGCGATACTTGTTGTCACTACAATTTAGCTTCATTTCTTTTCATGTTGTTAGTACAAGCCAACCATTACACCTCCGCTTGGGTGTATTTCACAATGCAAAAGCAGCTCTTTATAATAACATGCTATTAGTATTCGTACTATACATTTTTTTGCACTTATACATGATAACGTCATATTAAAATTACATTTTCGCTATTTGTAGAATTTTGATTTCTTATCATATACACAAATTGTGTACATATATAATGAAACCGTCAATTTCATACCAACTAAATCATATATAGTTGACATATGACCAATAATTGATGAAATCAACGTACTAGACATACACTCACACATGCAATACAAAATACAATGGCCATTGTTTAATGGAAGGAATAAAGTAATTAAAACCAAGAATGGCTTGGCTGATGATACACAGCCAGATTAAATTTAATCTAACATCAATTGCGACACCCGATCCAACTCACCCTTTTTAAAATGTCATATAGTTATGCCTTGTTCAAACTTAAATCGTTAGATCAAACTTAAATCGAAACCCTTTCGTTTCTTATTCAACTATATTAACCATTTGTTCATTTACATGGCCCAAGAGTCTAATCAAGCCCGATCAAATGTCCGCCGCGACCCCGCCGCAACACGCGGGCACCTATACTAGTAATAATAACATGAATGGAACTTCGGTGAATTAAAATCATTAGGTAAAACAAAAAGACCCATAAAATGGATATTAATACACGTTTATTATTCATATTAAACGTACATGATGTATATTATATGTTGTAATAATGCAAAATTTTTGCACCTTTATTAACATAGATTGTAAAATAATAAAAAAAATTTATATGTTTGTGAGAAGTGAGTTTAAAGGAGAATTAAATCGTCTATAAGACCATTTGACTGCTTTATTTTTAAATTATTCAAAGAAAATGTAGTTTCTTTTTTTTTTCACAATACTAAATGAATGACGTCTTTACTTCTCTATTATTATTATTTTTTTTGCGCTATAATAAAATGGTTACTATGTGTTATATAACTTATGATAAAAAAAAGAACTCGTTAATGCATTTAATGTAACAGCTAAACTGTAATAAAGCATAATTTAATTTATTAAATAAGCACAAAGCTATATAAACTTTATTCGTGTAACGTTGCCAAAGTTATATAAACTTTATTCGTGTAACGTGGCCAGGTTGATAAAGTTGTGGTAGTAAATATGTGTTATCGTTTGAATTATAAATAATCTAAGAGTTATGAATAAGTTTACCATGAAACTACAACGTGAGAAATACTAAAAACGAGAATATAAAATAAAGTTTCTCAAATTTAATTTGAATAATATCTAATGGTATATTTCTTGATGAATCGAATCAGAGGTTTACAATATCTATTTTCTTTAAAATATAGATATATGTATTTGTTTAATGCTATGTAATACACTAATATATAAACAAATATTGCACGCTCAAAAAATCTCCACCCATAAACTTTCGTGACATAAATAGTGTCCGAATTATGTTGATGTGAACAAAATGGGCTACTGACAAAATTCATCACATCGGGATACACTCGTCTTTTGATACTTACAAAACCCTCAAGTAAGGCCAACGCCCGAAGGCACGATAGTGCAGTGAGGTAGAACCCGTATAGTTCAAGGATGCAACTAGTGAACACCACCTACTAAACTAGTATTCTGTGATTACCAGGTGCCGCAGAACTAAATGATTGGGCAGGAATCCAACTTGGGTCAAAAGGAACACCACCCTACCCACCCCACCACCAGCTCATTGGCTACTCTTAATAAAAATTAATTAGTAATTGTTTGATTGCTTTAAAAATTAATGGTTAGTCGTTGTTTATCAGTCTTGCCCTTGCACTAGTCCTACTTTTTAATACACATCTTTGTCAATTATGGTATTTGAACTCTCAACATCATGAGGATATGCTGCTAGAAGCAAATTGGTTCAAACTATTTTTTTCATAAAATATATTCCTTGTAAGATGGCAGTTATCTTCCGTATTTTAAATACCCATCAAGTTATAACAATATAATTAAATAATATTTGTTTCTATTAGTTTAGATAATAAACGTACAAGTTTAACAAAAACAATTAATTTTTTAGTTGTAAGTAATAAACAGTGATTAAGTTTAAATAATAACGACTAATTTAAATTCAATAAAACAACTAAGGAGCATTTTCAGCTATAATGAAAACAAAACGTTTTCTATTTTGATTAGAATAATAACATGAATGGAACATTGGTGGATTAAAATCATTAAGTAAAACAAAAGGAGCCATAAAATGGATGTTAATACACCTTTATTATTCATATTAAACGTAAATGATGTATATTATATATTGTAATAATGCAACATTATTGTACCTTTATTAACTGTCACACCCGGCCCTGAACGGCGGAAACAGCCGGGCGCGCGCGAGTGGGGATTGATAATTAAGCACGGGCCATTGCAAACATTCAAAGTAAGATTTTTCATTGCGCATGAGATGTTTAATACAAATACATTACATTGTTTAAAAATTACATAAAAACATCCAGGTATAAAAACTGTTGAAGATTTCCACGCCATATCCCCTTGCGCGGCGGGAACAACCACGCGCATCGAATGGATAGAACTAAAATCTCCCAAAAAGCTAGTTTTAGATGTTCAGCGTGAGGTGCTCTAAGTGTGACTCCATGCGCTACCTAGTTATCTCCTGAAAGACACGTAAAAACATTTGAATCAGTATAAACTGGGTGAGTTCACAAGTTTTAGTAACTTGATAATTCGTATCGCGTCATAGTCTTGATAAAAATCATTCTATATCATAATTCTGATAGCATCATTGAAACACATGCTTAGTAAAACATAGTTCTGGTAACATAATCTGATAAAATCGTCCCGCGGCTACGCGCGAACATTTCTGGGAACTGTGCTCGTCTGTGTAAGTGGCGCTGCCACTACGAGCGAAACAAGTAATACCGTCCCGCGGGTTACGCGTGGACACATCTGAAAAGCCGTGCTCGTCGGTGTAAGTGGCGCTGCCACTACGAGCGAATAATACCGTCCCGCGGGTTACGCGCAGACGTTGTGCCGGAAAACAAGGCGCTCGTCTGCGTAAGAGGAGCGACCTCTACGAGCAGGCTCAATCCCATAGTACTGCCCCGTGACACGCTAGGCACTCGTCTGTGTAAGAGGTGCGACCCCTACGAGTGGGTGGATCAAACCAGCAGTCCCTACCCTTAGAGTTCCAATGGTAAAGTGATCACTTACTCGAATTCTGGCGCACATACATAGTAAACCATAGATAACCGTTTGCATTGCTCGTAATTATACCATAATGAAACATTATTTAAACACATAATTACTTGCATTACTTGTAAGAGTATCATGATAAAACATAATTTAAGTACGTGTCCCTCGCCCCGAAAACAGTTTAAAAATAGTGAAAACGGTGAAAATAGGGGCTGTGAGACTCACCTGTGGTTCTTGTTAAGGGATTAATCGAGATTCGGGTTTTCTTGGTGTTGGCCTCGGAATTGAAGGTCTAGTAACAGGATCGGAAATGAAAACAACGGAGGCTTGGGAGATGATTAGTGCAAGTTTGCAGTTCTTAAGAGAGAAGTTTGAAGTGTGTTTTGGGTGATAGTTTAGGTTACATATTTATAGGCAAACTCAAGGGAACATAATCCCTTGCTTTAGGGGATTGTAATCTTTTCATATCTAGGTGTAATGATGATAAAGTATGGAAATTATTATTATTTATTTAAAAGTGGAGTAGTGGATAAAAGATTTTGATTTGATTTGGACAGGACATGCAGGTCTGTGGTTGGTGGGAGTAGGGTGGCTGACAGTTGACTTTTCATGTTACAGTGTGCTTTTTCAGGTACTTTTGTCAGTGTACAGTAAAAAGTGGAAAATCTCTGAAACACGCTACTGTTTCATTTTGGGCGGGAGTAATCTCCTTACATCTTGGAGAATAGACTAAGTGTTCTGCGCGCATAACTTTGTGCGCATAGCTTTCAGCGTGAAGGACATTTCTTTGCTGCGGGTAGGTGCGTAACTTTCTCGCAGTCAGGGACATTGAGTTTCATTTGTAGATTCTCCAGGTGGTCTTGGTATTTCAACATAGTGATCAGTTATGTTGAAGTCAATTCCATCTTGGAGCTTCAGACAAACTAGCTCTCAATGTTCCCGCCATGCGGGGAGGTTAGTTCCCTTTCCGCACGCACATAAACGATTTGGGATGCACCCGCCTTAGCATCATGCGGGACGGTCAACCCATCATAAAGTTAAGTTACATGAAAACATAAAGCCAAAACACTCGCGCATGGCGCATATAACATATGCCCACGTTGGTTCTTAACGTGGCGCGCTCGCGCAGGGCGCACATAACATGCCCGCGCTGACTAACATGGCGCGCTTAATATTTACAATCACTTAATTATTAGGTGATTACTTAGTTTATAGGATTGGGAAATTACCGGGTGTCACATTCTCCCCCTGTTTATAGAATTTCGTCCCGAAATTAGGATACGTCGCTGGCAGAAGCCATGTTCTGAAAGAGGTGTGGGTATTTCTGGCGCATTTGATCTTCTCTTTCCCAAGTAAATTCAGGCCCGCGCCTTGAGTTCCACTGAACCTTTACTAACTTGATTTTGCTTCTGCGTAACTTTTGTTCTTTCCAATCGGGCACTGCTATAGGTTCTTCTACGAAGTGCAGTTGTTTGTCGATGTGAATCTCTTCCAACGGTAAAATCAACGTTTCGTCAGATAAACACTTTTTGAGGTTGGACACATGAAACGTAGCATGAACTCCACTGAGTTCGGCGGGTAAACGGAGTTTATAAGCAACCGGACCGATCCTTTCCAGGATCTCAAATGGTCCAATGTAGCGCGGATTCAACTTTCCTCGCTTGCCGAAACGGGGGACTCCTTTCCATGGAGAGACTTTCAAAAGTACTCTATCCCCTACTTGAAACTCCAACGGTTTCCTTCGCACATCTGCGTAGCTCTTCTGTCTGTCACGCGCTGCCTTAAGGCGATCCCTTATCTGAAAAATCTTGTCTGTTGTTTCTTGGATCAATTCTGGACCAGTCATTTGCTTGTCACCCACTTCAGCCCAGCACAGTGGGGATCTACACTTGCGCCCATACAAAGCTTCAAACGGCGCAGCCTTGATGCTTGTGTGATAACTGTTGTTGTAAGAAAATTCAACCAATGGGAGATGAGTATCCCAGCTACCACCGAAATCGATTGCGCACGCGCGCAGCATATCTTCCAATTTCTGGATTGTTCGCTCGCTTTGCCCATCCGTTTGGGGATGATATGTCGTACTCATGTCAAGACGAGTACCTAAAGCCCCTTGTAACGATCTCCAAAACCTTGATGTGAACCGACTATCTCTATCAGAAATGATGGACACTGGGACTCCATGTTTTGAAACTACTTCTCGAATATACAATCGGGCTAACTTTTCCATCTTATCGGTTTCCTTGATCGGCAGGAAGTGCGCTGACTTAGTTAGCCGATCTATAATAACCCAGATTGTGTTGTAACCCCCAGGTGTCCTTGGCAGTTTGGTGATGAAGTCCATAGAGATTTGTTCCCACTTCCACATGGGAATTTCTGGCTGCTGAAGCAACCCCGACGGTTTCTGGTATTCAGCCTTTACCTTCGAACACGTCAAGCACTTACTGACATACGTCGCGATGGCGCCTTTAAGATTGGGCCACCAATACAGCGCTTTAACATCTTGGTACATCTTGTCTGCGCCAGGATGTACGGAATACCGCGTCTTGTGAGCCTCGTTTAATACTTGCTCGCGCAATCCTCCCTTGAGAGGGACCCATATGCGGTTAGCGAAATATAGATTGCCGTTCTCTTTAAGTTCCAAGCTCCTAATCATTCCC
>NW_027504625.1:0-19109 GCF_021521415.1 Bidens hawaiensis
TAATTGGGTCTAAGGTTTGTTGATAGACCTTTTTCCAAGTCTCTAACCAATAGGATTTATCCACCCACCTCTCTGGAATGCCATCACCTTGTCCATTCATAGCCATATTATAAATGCAAGCCACTGTATGCCTACATGGCATGCCACTCAGCTCCCATCTTCTACATGAGCAAGTTCTTTGTTCCATATCTACAACTCTTTTCTCGTTGGTAGGACCGGTAACTTGATATTTGGTACTTCCATTCCAAATAACAGTGTAGTTATTGGCTTCATTCTTGATTTTTTCAAATAACCCTGTTGCAACTGGTGTTAATGGACCTTGGCACTTGGCAATGATCTTATGCACCACAACCATCCTTCTCATTAGGTACTCCCTAATGAACTCAAGACAAGTTATAACAGGTTTGCCCCTTCCAAGAATCAGTTGTATGTTGAATACCTCACAAAGATTGTTCAATAAAATATCACACCGTGGCCTAACTGCAATATTTAAAATGAAATACAACATCACACAACTAATATAATCCACTCATTCTTTAGCTAATGAAAGAGTCAAGGAAATACAACATACCACTGAAATAAGCTCTTAACCAATGTCTGGGTGGAATCTCTTTCAACCAATCATGGAGTGTCTTATCTTTATCCAGTATTGCTTTCATGCCCCTTTGAAATTCTTGTGGTGTGGTTGCAAAGGCACATTTCTGAAACATGTTTTTGAACGCAACACCTCTCCACATTGACTTCATATTCTCATGTATATGTCGTAAACAATACCTGTGTCCAGCACTTGGAAACACCTTTTGTATAGCTGGTATTATACCCTAAAGATAACAAATTAAATGTATGTAAAATAAGCAAAATAATTAATCACATGCATGTAAAAAAGTAAACAATTAAATGCATCTATACAAACCTTCTGCCTGTCACTTATGAAGGTGAAATGACTATTGGAATACAGATCCAAATCATCCCCCAAACACTCCAAAAACCATGTCCAGCTAGCAGTTGTCTCAGCCTCCACCAATGAGTACGCAACTAGATAAATTCCATTATTTGCATCTATTCTAACAGCTGTCAAAATCTGCCCGGGATAAGGCCCTTTTAAAAAACACCCATCAAGACCAAGTAGGTCTCTCCCACCTAGCTTAAACCCTTCCTTTAGTGCACCAAAGCATATATAGATTCTTCTGAACTGTCTTGTTTCACTGCTAGGGTTGCTACAAGGTTCAACATCTAACTTCACTGTTGTACCCGGATTAGATCTAACAAGCTCTTCAGTGTAATCCCTTAGACTCCCATATTGAGCCTCAAATTCTCCAAAAACCTTCTTTTCAGCCACGGCCTTAGCCCTTGACATCTGATATGGGGTGATTTGTACCTGAAATTTTTTTGTCAAGTCTTCCGCCAAATTTCTAGGCTTACTGGTTGAATTGCTTTTAATGGTTGGTTCAATTTCCCTAGCCAACCAATTTACGGTGCACAAGTTAACATCTCTTGTTTGCAAACAAGTGTGGTCATTAAAGTATGTTTTCACAATCCAACTACCCTCCTGCCTAACATTTGATATGTGTAAAATCCAAGGGCAAGTGGATTCATGGTGCTTTTTAGGTGTGGATTTTACTAACTTGCCCTTTGAACCCATTTTTTTAGTCCCACTTGAAGATTCCCCCTTAGAAATCCCCACTTCTTTTGTCCTATCCTCTTCACTTTCACACCTAACAAGGCTTGGGTCCACACCTAAACAAATCACCCGATATCTACGGTTATAATTTAACTTAACATGTAATTGTCTTCTTGTCTCAATTGCATGTTGTTTGACCAGCCACTTTATGGAATCTTTATTTTCAAATATTTGGCCAACATAAAAAGGGGAATTCACATCTTGTGTACCCTTGTTCTTCCTATTGAGTCTAAGAACTTGTTGCAATGGTGTCTCATCACCACTAATACCATCAAACTCCTTTGAATCAACCACATCTAAAAGTTCATCGTCGTCATCTTGTTCACCTTCATCACTTATGTCATCCACAGCAGCCCTAAATTCATCCATATCTACATTAATATCTTCTTCTAGGTAATCTTCATCTACTATGTAATCAGAATCTTCACTCCTATCACTACCAACATCACTCCCATCATCACTACCAACATCACTCCCATAATCACTAATGTCACACCCCGACCAATGAAGGCGGAAACGTCGAGGCGCGACATGATTGCTCATTGCACAACGACACTATAAAGTTACAATATTTAAACAACTCATTTAAATCCATATCATCATAAATAACACAACAATTGTTCATACAAAATGCCAAATAGATAGATAAACAAATAATTTGTTCTTTCATTTTCTAATATCCTAAAGCCAAGATGATAAGTTTCTTCAAGTAATCCAATCAAGCTAACATCAAACCTGTAACATTGCATAAAATAGAGTTTGTCAACACAAAGGTTGGTGAGCAATTTTCATAGTTTTGGACAATAAGTATATAGTATGAAATCCACAACTAGTATATGAAAACAATAAATAATAGCAACAATTTAGATAATAAAACCGTCAATAAGAATACATTGACGACAATAGTGAAATCGTCAACAAGAATACATTAACGACACCTTTCTATATGGGGATACCGTATATACTCGGAATTAGCATATGATCATAATTTGTTGCGGCTACCCGCCTTAGCATTCAAGAGGCTACCCGCCTTAGCATTCAAGAATTTGCACATAATCATGTAAAACATATAACACCAAATCGAGCATTTATTTAAGTAAACATATAAATAAGTGTTGTGGTTTAAGACTCAAGTATAAATCATTTGAATTTGAATAAGTATGCAATGCCACCCCCAAAACGAAAGATGGAAAACGGGGGATGAAAAAGTACTCACATTAACAAGTAACTTGAAAGATAGTGTCGTGAATAATCGGAGAGATCGGTTTAACGAGCAAGACCTATATTAAACGGGTCTTGTGTTAGTAAGTAGTCTTGGAAGGGTTTAAAATAAAATACATGACAAATAAAGTAAATAAATAAAGTTTAGGATTTAAAATGTAAATATTTGAGAAATTAGAGAAACGAGTTTTGTAAAATAAGTTTACTCGAAACCGGGTCTCGGTATTCTATTCATTAGTTTTTTTTTTCTTTTTTTTACTCAACCTATGTTAAGTAATAATGTGGGTTAAAATGCAATATTGCAAAACCCTTGGTTATAAGAATACCAAAACGAGGTTTAAACGAGTGTTTGGGTTTGTTGGTTCGAGACTTGATAATTGACCAAGCTCAAAGTTAACTTCCCAAAATAATAAATTTTATGAGATAACTCAATAAAATCAAAATAGACTTAACCAAGTATGTAGTTCTATTGTGAAGAACCTTAACGTTCGTTAAGCGAGTATACGACTTTATCGGTCCGAACTTGTTATAAGATCAAGTTGGTTACCGACATGCCAAGTATGTTTAGAAATTAACTAAAATTGATTTAAAATATAATATTGAAGAAAAATATGAGTTTTGGTGGCTAAAAACACACTTGTGTGTCTTAAGCGAGTGAACTCGGTTTAGTTCAGTTTTTGGTTCGGTCCTTGACTCGGAATAAGACCAAGGATGGTTACCACATACCCAATTACCATGGAACTTGTAAAATAACATAAATAATAATACTCAAGTTTTACATTCAAAAAGTTAACAATAAAGCTTTTAAACGAAAGTTTGGTTTTTGGTTCGGTTCTCAACTCGGGATGAAACCGAGGCTAGTCACCACATACCCAATACCATGGAACTTGACAAATATGAACAATAAACTAAAATATGCAGAAGTTAAGCAAGTATAACAAGTTATATGGTTAGATTTGTTATATATATAAACAAGGACTACAAAGTCCTCCATGTAACCTTGCCTTACTAGCTCGACATTTCAACCGGCCGAGACCGGAGAAATGAAAGACCAAAGGTAAGCAAGGAGTGTAGTATTATATATATATGTTGTATATGTTGTAACATCAAGCTTTAAATATCAAGAAGTTAGTTAAAATGAAAGATTAGTTTAGTTTGACCTTGAGAGTCAAACTATGAAGAACAAGTTTAGAATTCAAGAATTTGAGAGAGAAATAAGGAAATGAGCAAACATAAATGAAAAAGATGGGTGTGTATATATAGGGTAAGTTGAATGGGTCTTTCATGAAGGGTGTTGCATGAAAATGGGTTGGTTATAGACCCAAGAAAGCACAAACTACAAATGGGTCCTTCAAGTCTCCATTTTGGTAGTTTTTGTCCCTTGGGTTCGTTTTGAGCGTTTTCGGGGCCTTTTAAGAACCGAAAAGGGTGTTTTTTTAGATCCGACAACTATAAAACAAATATGTAACATAAAATTCATCATTTTGATAATATCAAAAGGTACGGGATACAAAACGGGTCGGGTTTACATTAAGAATACAAGTATAAAATAACCCGAAATTGACAAATGTCACAGTATCCCCTACTATAGGAAATTTCGTCCCGAAATTAAGATGATCTAAAAAAATGTGGATATTTCTCCTTCATCGAGTCTTCTCGTTCCCATGTAAACTCCGCGCCGCGCCGTGATTCCCATCGAACTTTAACTAACTTGATGCGACTTCGCTTGGTTTTCTTTTCGTTGCGGTCCATGATTTCAACGGGTCGTTCAACCATGATCATTGATTCATTGACATGTACTTCGTCAAGAGGTATATGGAGATTACCTTCGGCTAAGCACTTCTTGAGATTTGAAACATGAAAGGTCGGATGAACACCGGTGAGTTCTTCCGGTAGTTCGAGTCGGTAGGCTACTTTTCCGACTCGCTCAAGAATCTTGAATGGGCCTACGAAACGGGGAGCTAGTTTTCCTTTCTTTCCAAAACGAACAACTCCTTTCCAAGGGGATACCTTGAGAAGGACGAGATCGTCGACATTGAATTCGATCGATTTTCGCCATTTGTCGGCGTAGCTCTTTTGTCGACTTCTAGCGGCAAGTAGGTTCTTGCGGATTTGATCGATACGGTCGGTGGCTTCTTGGACCATTTCGGGTCCGGTAATTTGAGCTTCACCGATTTCTTTCCAACTAATCGGGGAACGACATTTGCGACCGTAGAGAGCTTTGAAAGGAGGCATACCGATGCTAGAATGGAAACTATTATTGTAAGAGAATTCAATGTAAGGAATGTGAGAATCCCAATTCCCACCGAAATCGAGTACACATGCTCGAAGCATGTCATCAAGTGTTTGAATCGTATGTTCGGATTATCCATCCGTTTGAGGATGATAAGCGGTGCTAAGATCAAGACGAGTTCCCATGGTTTCTTTAAGTGATCGCCAAAAATGAGACGTGAATCGAGCATCGCGATCGGAGATGATAGTCAAAGGTAAACCGTGGCGACACACGATTTCGCGAACGTAGATTTGGGCAAGTTGCTCAATGGAGTATTTTTCTTGAATTGGAATAAAGTGAGCGGACTTGGTTAATCGGTCAATAATCACCCAAATGCTATCGTTGCCTTTTTGAGTAGTGGGTAGTTTCATTATAAAGTCCATAGCAATGTCTTCCCATTTCCATATGGGAATCGGTGGTTTCTCGAGTAACCCAAAGGGTTTTTGATGTTCGGCTTTTACTTTAGAGCAAGTAAGACATTTCGAAATGTACGTTGCTACGTCTTTCTTCATACCCGGCCACCAAAAGGTAGAACGAAGATCGAAATACATTTTATCCGCACCATTATGAACAGAATATCGTGACTTTTGAGCTTCGTCGAGTATTCTACGTACGAAGGTCATCGTGATCGGGAACCCATAAACGATTGAGATAATACAATAAGCCATCGGGTTTTGTTTCGAGTTGAAGCTCGGCTCCACATGACATTTCGTCGTACATGTTGCCTTCGTCAATGGAGGTACGTTGGACTTGATAGATTTTGGCTTGGAGATCAGTTTGAACGGTGACGCTAAGAAGCAAGACGGATTTGACATTAACCTTTCGACTAAGGGCATCGGCTACGACATTCGCTTTATCGGGATGGTAGCGAATCTCGCAATCAAAGTCACTAAGTAACTCAGCCCATCGTCGCTGTCTCATGTTGAGATATTTTTGGTCAAAAATGTGTTGAAGGCTTTTGTGATCGGTAAAAACCACACATTTCGTTTCGTAAAGGTAATGTCACCAAATTTTGAGTGCGAAAACGACAGCACCAAGTTCAAGATCGTGAGTCATGTAGTTCTTCTCGTTGACCTTGAGTTGCCTTGAAGCATATGCGATAACTTGACCTCGTTGCATGAGAACGCAACCGAGACCTTGATGAAAAGCATCGCAAAATACGACAAAGTCGTCGTTTCCATCGAGAAGGGTTAGAACGGGAGCATTGCAAAGCATGTGTTTAAGAGTATTAAAGGCTTCTTCTTGTTTGGATCCCCATTCATAAGGCTTTCCTTTGTGAGTTAGGGAAGTGAGGGGTAAAGAGATCTTGGAAAAATTTTGGATGAAACGCCGATAATATCCGGCCAAACCGAGGAAAGATCGAATTTCCGTGGGTGTAGTCGGAGTCTTCCAATCTTTGACGGCTTCGATTTTTGGGGGTCAACATGAATACCCTTGTCGTTGACGATGTGTCCCAAAAATGAACTTCCTCTAGCCAAAATTCACATTTTGAGAATTTGGCGTAAAGTCGTTCGTTTCTTAAGACTTCGAGAATGGAACGCAAGTGATACTCATGTTCGGCCTTGATTTTGGAAAAGATGAGGATGTCATCAATAAAGACAATGACGAATTTATCTAGAAACGGTTTGCAAACGCGGTTAATGAGATCCATAAATACCGCGGGTGCATTGGTTAAACCGAAAGGCATGACTAGAAATTCGAAATGTCCATATCGAGTACGGAATGCGGTTTTTGGGATGTCTTCTTCGCGAATACGCAATTGGTGATATCCCGATTGAAGATCGATTTTTGAGAAACACGTTGCGCCTTGAAGTTGATCGAAGAGGTCTTCGATTCTTGGCAAAGGATAACGATTTTTAATAGTAAGTTTGTTAAGCTCACGATAATCGATGCACATAAGAAACGAACCATCTTTCTTTTTCATGAAGAGGACGAGAGCGCCCCAAGGAGAAGAGCTTGGATGAATAAAGCCTTTGTCGGAAAGTTCTTCGAGTTGGTTTGATAACTCTTGCATTTCCGACGGGGCTAAACGGTAAGGAGCTTTGGCTACGGGCATTGCTCCGGGCACAAGATCGATTCGGAATTCTACCCGGCGAATGGGTGGAAGACTGGTGACGTCTTCGGGAAAGACATCGAGGAAGTCACAGACGATGGAGATGTCTTGGATTTTTCTTTCCTTAAGGTCTTTAACCACCACTTGAGCTAGGAACGGAACATACGTTTGCCGCAAATATTTTTGGGATTGAGAGTATGACATAAGGTTGAGCCTTTTAGGAGTAGTCTTACCGTGGACCTTGAGTGTTTTACCGTTTACAAGCGGGATTCAAATGATTTTATCGTAACAAACGACTTTGGCACGGTGCAAAGATAACCAATCCATGCCTACTATGACATCAAAACTTCCCATTTGCATCGGGATAAGATCGATAAAAAATTTTCGCTTACAAAGAGTGAGAATACAATCACGAATGACCGAGTTGATTATGATGGAATTTCCGTTGGCGACTTCGACGGAAAAAGGTCTAGAGAGTTTAGTGCGAGGTATGACAAGTATAGACTCAAATTTTAATGAAATAAAACTCCTATCGACACCAGTGTCAAATAAAATTGAAGCCAAATGTTCGTTCACTAGAAACATACCGTACACAACGTCGTTTGCGACTTGAGCTTGATTGGCGTTTATCATGAAAGCACACCCTTGGTTACCGGGATTTCCTTGTGGTGCTTGGGGTGGAGGAGGAGGTGCTTGGATGGCTTGAATTAGTTGGATGAGAGGTGCATTTAGTTGTGGGATTTGAGGTTGGTAGGTTTAGACTTGGTAAGCTTAGGTTTGGTAATAAGGCACGGTTACGGCTTGGGCTTGGTTTGCGTAAACGAGTCGGGGACAATTGTTGCGGAAATGGTTAGGGTCTCCACAATTATAGTAAGCTCGGGGTTGTTGTGGGTTTTGCAGGTTGTTTCTTGGTGGAGCAGGATGTCCACGAGGTGTGTTTCGACATGTGGTATTGAAGTGACCTTAACGATTGCAAATGGTGCAATGGCGACAAGTCATGTTTGAGGGATGGTGAAATTGACATTTGTTGCATAATGGATGAGGACCAGTGTAGGGTTTTCGGTTTGGAGGAGCTTGAGATTGTTGTTGGGTTTGTTGTGGGTGGGTGACGGCATAGTTTCGGTGATTGGGCTTGAATTTCTTCTTGGCTTGGTGGGATGAGTTGGAGTAATTTATGGCTTGAGGTGGTGGATCAACTTTGATTTGAGGGGTTGGTTCGGGTTTAATCTTGTCACCCTTTTTCTTGATCGAAAGTGTACCCGCCTTGACATGGTTTTCGGAGAGGGCTCCGGCTAGCGTAATAGCGTCTTCAAGGTTTGCCGGTTTACTACTCATTACCGAGTCACGGTTTAGCATGGGCAAACCCCCGATGTATTTGTCAATTTTGCGTTCGAGCGGGTTGACCAAGTGAGGAACAAGAGTGCTCAACTCGTGAAAACGGAGTGAGTAGGCGGCGTTATCACCACTTTCTTGCTTAAGTTCCTAAAACTCGGCTTCGAGCTTTTGGAGCTCGTGTTTTGGGCAGAACTTCTTCATCATAAGTTCTTTAAGCTCAGTCCATGGGAGAGCCATGGCGATTTCCGCCCCTTGGAGATGCATAACACTACCCCACCATGTAAGAGCGGTTTCCTCAAACATGCTCGAAGCGAAATTAGTTTTCTTCGCTTCGGGGCACTCGCTGTGTCAGAACACACTTTCCATCTTTTCAAACCATTGCAACAAGGTAGTTGTACAGTTCGTACCAAGGAATTTGGTTGGGTTACCGCCGGTAAATTGTTTGTACAAGTAGGGAGCGGGTTTAGGTTCAACGGGTGCAACAACGGGTGCTACAACGGGTGGAGGTTGGTTTGCTTGCAAGTGAGTTAGGAGTTCGGGAATCACAGCGCCGACTTGTTCGGCTACTAAAGCGGCCATCTTGCATTTGGAGTCCTTACGGTAGTGGCGTCGTAGCGGAGGCATTCTAAAAATTATAAAGAATTGTAGTGAATTTGAGGGCATTAAGTCTAAAAATTATAAATAATTGTATACCTCAATAACTCTAGTATTTTGAATATGATCAACCATTTCAATAACATCTTTATCACTACCCAATGGTCTTAAACCAATATCTAGGCCTACTCCAAGGACTTGGTAATGGTATGCTACTACATCTTCTTCTAAATAACCTAGTTCTTCTACCATATTCTTCATAATAATCACAGAAAAATATTCGGAGTGAACCTTATCAATAAAGTCAACATGACCCAAATCATATCTTCTGCCTCCTGGACCATTTCTAAACTTGCCACCATGGTGAACTTGTAGTGTAAACTGATAAGGGTTATTTGTTGAAATTTTAAAGTTAAAAGCATATTAGGATCGAAGAAGAAGATTAAACAACATGATGATTAAACAAGGATTTGACCAAACTAACCGTATTCCACCGAAGGTTCAAACTCAGATGATTCTTGTCGAACAACCCACATCTCAGACATAATTTTAAAGAACGATTGTTCAATTGATGATTTGATTGAAGGATCGATGTGTTTATGTTGTTATCTAACTATCAGATGCTAAGTGTTAGGGTTTTATCAAATTTTAAAGGAGAAAGATATTAAAAGAAAAGAGAATATAAATATAATAACTAAAGTTACTATTTTAACCTCTAAACGAAAGAAAACTAACGGGCTTAAAAAAGTACTAAAATTGCAGGTTTTTGGAAACTGAGGTAGTCATTTACACAAAATTCAAAATCGGTACTAAAGTTGCGTAGTTGGCCAAACCACAGGTACTAAAATGGCACTTAACTCTATATAAAAAAATAACTTGTAATCAGAAACAACAAACAATACCAATAAGTAATCCCAGACGAATAAATAAGATCAACGAATTAGAATAAACTTACTTGTTCGTAGCCTTATAGGGTAATATGAATGGATGAAAAAATCAAATTGTGGATCTGTAAAATATGTGATCTAACTTCAAAGGCAATTCGTGCTGATAACGTGTTTTGAAACAAGCCTAATAGCATAACAATATGATAAAGAGAGATAGGAAGAGAGAGAGAGAGAGAGAGGGAGAGGGAGAGAGAGAGGGAGAGATTTCATTAATATGCGTATTACAATGATGTAAATAAAATGTATATATAGGAGAAGATTACTTGGAAAAAAAGCCTAATCTATATTAGGTATTGATAACCACAATAATATATTTTATAACATTTAACACTATTTATATAAGGGTTAGGATCAAATAAGAAGTTTGATTTTTCTAAGAAGGCTAGGAATGAGGGTATTTTAGTCTAACACTTTAATATCAAAACCCACTTACTTTAATCTCAAAACCCACTTACATCCTCACTCATCTCCTACAACCACCACCACTCCACCGCCCACCGCCACCACCTAGCCGGAAAAGTCTATGGAAATTTCGCCAGAAAATTTCACCGGAAAAGTCGTCGGAAAGTCTCCGGAAAACAATCCCCGAGAAATTTCGCCGGAAAAATCTCCGAAAAATTCACCGAAAAGTCTCCGAAAAAAAATCACCGGAAAACGGTCGCCGAAAAAAACACAATGGAAAATACTATGAAAAACACAATGTAAAAAACACTATGGAAAAAAACACAATGATAAAAACACAATTGTATGACACAATGCAAAAAACACAATAGAAAAAACACAATGAAAATACTATTGTATAGCACAATTGTTGGTAAAACACAATTTGCAAAAAACCCATTAATTTTTTTTTCAATTTTTATATAACAATATGGTACTCATATAAAAGATAAAAAGACACTCGTTATTATGGTGAATTTGTTTTTCAATAAAAACGTCATAAAAAAAAGTTATGGACGTTTAAAAATGATGGGGGAATTTAGCATATGCCTTGCATGTGGAGAGAAAAAGTCAACAAATGTGTTATTCCTTTTATACTCTTCCCCTTATGTTCACACTTGATTTCTCCCTAAACTAATCTCAACCCTCCACGTTAAAAATCAATGTACAAGATTACTTCTTATCCTTTCTACAAAAACTATACTTCTTATGATAACCTAACCCATTTATATAAAATCTAAACATATACAAATAGTAATAATTAAAGTATGATTTTTTTATTCATTTAATTCATTAATCATTTAAAATATTTTGGTTTTATCTTTTTAACCATATAAAACATGAAATTTTCACAATCCATTCACATTGTAAATATTAACAATAAGTAATTTGTACTCATATAAAATTGAATCACATACCATTTTCTTGAGTTTGTAAAACGTGTAAGGTTTAGATAACAGGCCGTTTAATTTGTGTGGGTGTCCTGTCTTCTATCTTTGTTTTTTTTAAATAACCTTTTTAATTAAAAATAATTTTATAGTTTTATATATAAACATGAACATAGTCGGAAATACAAAATAATAATAATTACTGTTTTTATTATTATTATATAAAGACCAATTATAAATGAGATAGGAGAACATTTAATCAAAACAAATTGAAGATTTCATTTGAATATATGTCACATTAAAAATTATTATTATTGTTATTATCCACGATAATTCAACTCTTTATTATTGGTTTCTCATTTTTATTCAATATGTCTTCATTACTACAAATAAGATTTTCATAACAATAAAAATCATCTTTAATTGTGATAAATAGTTATATAAATGTTACTAGTGGAATCCAGGTAGTGTTTAAAGCTGATAAAAGATTAAGGGTTTGAGTCTTATAGTGTATATATGTATATATAGTATTGGAAGAGATTGTTAAAAAAATGGTATCGATTAAGCATTTTCGTTTAAAAACTCATATATAAGAGAGAGATGGAGAGAGAGAGAAATTATGATGTATCAATGAATAATATGTGTATTTTAAAAATAATAGATATATATGTGAATAGAATTACTTTTTTCTAGAACCGTAAATTATGCTAGACTCGGAGAGGAACACCATTTAACTCACCAAAGTATAAATACTATAAGGATTTCAATCTAATACAACAATGGATACATTAGTGTTTTCAATTATTCATTTTTTCCCCGTTTATCGGATAAAATATCCTATTCTTACTTGTTAAAGGACGACTAACCAATCACTTAAAATATCTTTAGAAAAAGTGCTTATTCAACTATGAATAACATCGTTTTTATGGATCTCAATCAACTTACAATTACGATAATATTCTGATAATTTTCATGAATTATTAAAAACTAACTTGTCAGATTCACATTTATCATATCCCTAGTTAATAGTCTTAACCAGACAAACAATAGATTATTTTTAATATCAATTATTTCCTATTGAATGTGATATTATTTTACATCAAATAACAAGTAAAAAAGATATTATTTAACACCTCTTTCAAAAATTGATCGAAAGTGTATTGTTGTGTTAAGGTGAAATATGACTACATTGATTTAGTATACTCTCAATCACGCCCTAGGTACAACGTTGTGATGCTCAACATGTCCGGTATAGTCCCTTTTGACAATACATGAATATGTTTGAGCTCGGCATATCTTGAAGCACAAGAGCACATTTACGTTGTTAGTCATAGCATTGCTATATATTCTACATTCACTAAGTGTTGGTCATTCATCGTCACGGGTTTAGTTTACGATGCATATAAAAACCATCAAGCAAACAAGTATTTCATATAAGAGAAAATTAACAGTTAGTTTGTTTTTGTTTAAAAGTTCTTATAATTTAATCCATAACGATTTTGCATTGAACCTAGAAATGTTGGTGTTGTTTAGGCACGTCTCTTTCTCGTATTTATCACTCGTTCTCATGTTTTTACTATTATTTCCACTTCACCACAAATGAAACTGGAAACGTAATTGTTATCGGAATAAATAAATATCCCCATTACAGGAAATCTATTTAAACTAACTCCAAATCTTTTACCAATAATTCAATTTCAAATTTACACATATTTCATTAAAAAATAGTGTTTATAAATTAACAAACAAACATATAAATATATAATATGACCATAACAAACAAACAAACAAAAATAGTATTAAAAAACAGGTTCCAAACTTCCAATAGTTTAGTTTTGACAAATTAACAAACATATAAATATATAATATCACCATAACTGAAATTTAAGTGAACGCATTAATCATTAGCAAGATCAAACTTGTCTAAAATACTAATCAAACATAACAAATAGAACATACATCCGATGGTGATACCGAACTCTCAACATATTCCACAGCTTGCAGCCCCTCAACTAGTCCAAAACTCGTCAAGGCGTTCACCTCCTCATATGAATCTTTAAACATGTCGTTGATGTTTCCCGTCATCCAAAATGCATGATGACTCACACCCGTCACTCATAACACTAGATAGCCCGAAATCCAATTTGAACAAACATGCCATCGATCATGATTTCCCGAATCCATGCTCTTTCATCACCCATAACTCGTATTTATCCCAACTATTATTTGCGCACATCATGCAAAGCCGGCTGTTGTATGTACCCAAATTAATCATCCATCTATTTGGACAGTCTATCTTTGAAAATGCCATCCTTTTCATATCAAGAGCCAGTATCTTTATCTTCGCCTTCCAGTACAAAAATCCATTTACAAACGTACCCAAATAGTTATTAATATAAAAAGAGCCCGTGATTAAACATGAAGGTATGCTCCATGACCATGTTTTAAGACTAAAGACCAAGGGTTTTGAAGAGCAGTTACTAGTGTTGAAATCTTGTCTCAATCTAACGATCTTTAAATCATCTGCGGTTGTACCATAACCAAATCCATACACGTAAGTATCGGATCATGTTTCTGGATCAGCGGTTGTACCATAACCAAATTCATACACGTAAGTACCGGATTGTGTTTCTGGATCAGGCACTTTCTTGAACTTTCCCGAGAACGGGTTGTAAAGGATCAAATGATCATCGAAACTGTAGTCGCTTAGAACTAAAAGGAGTATCCCGTTAAACGACCCAACAATGGTCATCTCTTCATAACTTTCTGGGCTAAAAGGAGAGCAAAGCTTAATCATTGTTCGTTCCATGTCATTAGTGTTGTCTATCGTGTGAAAAGGTAGACTTGGGAGAAAGATCATTCGTCGTGATCTTGACTTCATAAAGTAAGGATCTGAAATCAGACGATTCCAATGCTTTGATACACACTTCAACCGCACCAAGGGTTTTGTAGGCATTCGGATTAATATTTCATGAATAATATCTTCCGGTAGACATGCATCCGCCATTGATGATTGATTGTCAACTGAAAGGATAATTTTATACATTCAGTTAATGATATATTTCATATGAAAAATACTAACTATTTTGTATTGTTTTCTTATGATTTGGTGAATATAAGCAGATATCTTATTAATATTTTCTAAACAAATCTTACAATTCTAATAAAAGAAAATGTTAAAGCTTATATGTCAAGCCCACATTTCACCTAATTCATAATCTCTTATCTCATTCATTCTAGCTATTCATGGGTCATGAGTCAAAACCATTTTGTCAAATGGGTTATAACATAGTGTGGATTATATTCATTATTGAATCAAGTGTCATTTTCATACCTAAGGATTGATCAACTACACAACTTTAGTACCTTTTTTTAAATTTCTTGCAAATCAACACATGGTGTTTTCAAAATCATGCTATTTTAGTACTTTTCGTTAGCCCTGTTTGTTTTTTCCATTAAGTCTATATTAAATTAATTCACAAGTATTTTGAGAATCACAACTGAAATAACATATCTTATTTATCTCTATCATTTGACAAAACCCGTTCAAAAGCTAGTTAATTATAATATGAATTCGTGATTCTATATTAGTTGTAGGATTGATATCTTTGGTTTCTATAATTATCCATGCATCAGTATCATATATATCGAAAGACTAATAATTCCTAGAAACAAGAAACCCTAACAGGCACAAATTAATTTGAATTTTGTCACCCGGAAATCGCTTCTCAAATCCTGAAATGAAGAGGTAGGTCCCAGCAGAGGCGGTTAGGACCCGCAAGACTTCCTTAAAAGGAGACGTCTGCGCAGTTGAACACGCAAGACTCCTTAAACAGACGTCTGCGCAGTTGAACCCGCAGACTTCACCATAGGGACGTCTGCGCCGCGACCTACCAAACCTGCAGGACCCACCACGCTCAGAGTTGTGACGACCTCACATGCGGTACGCAAGCTGGTCCCGCAGGAAATGCCTCCCTATGGTTTCCAAGTATCCCCTGTTCCCGCAGGTGCGGATACCCGCCATTAGGGACTGGCCACCCGCGCAGCATGGCTACACGCATAAGGCTCAGACTCATAATAATTCAGTAGTCACCTGAAGAAGGAATGAGCAAAGCCGGGAACACTCCCGCATAAAGGCGGGAGGGGGAAAACTCCCGCCTAAATGAGCCAGTCCGTATAATAATGGAGGATCTTTTGTGTGATACCTGACGAGGTATGGACAAAAGATCTGACCAACGATACGACAGCTCACTGACAGCAGCATGGCAACACGCCACAGCACTGTGACCATTAGCCGCCGCCTGCTCACCAACTCCTGCCATACCACGTGCCTAGCCTGTAGTTGGTGGAAAAGGAAAAGTGAACAGCACGCCTAGTCACTGTCAGCCACTACCTATCCACCAATTATCAGCAGAGCACGTGCGTAGGCCACAGTTGGCAGAGTAGTAGGCCGGCTAAACCTCCTTGGAACCCACATTCGGCTATAAAAGACATCAAATGGTAATATCATTTCATCATCTAATATCTTGTATAATTTACCTGATAACTGCTCTAGTATTAATAATATACTTTTATATTCAAAGAGTAATATAGACTGATTCTCACGCCGGAGGGTGGTCACAAGGAGGAACCCCCCCCCCTTTCTTAGTGACGAGCTCACGGTGTCTGTTTTGCAGGTTATCGGAAGAACCATCTTGCCGGAACTAACCCCTCGTGGGAAACGTCTATCTAACCCTCAGGTTACTTGTAATCTGTCAGGGTTCGACTGGTGTTTCTTCATTGGCGCCATCCGTGCATAAAGCTAGAACTTTATTTTTCTCCAGTTTTTTCAAACTTCTGGAAAGATGGTTAAGGATACTCCGGTCCCAAAACCGAGTAACCAAGAGACTCCGGTAATTATGACCCCAGCTACAAGGGGGAATACCGAGTACACAAACTTTACGAACACTACCCCAGCTACCCAAGCCGGGGCAAGTGAAGTAAATAATCAGACACTGGGATTCACCGATACCCAGTTAGAAAATCAGCAGACGAAGCTCCCCTGCCAAACACTCGATGAGGTTAAAGCGTGGGCCGAAGCACGTCAAAAAGAGTTCCAAGCTGAGTTGGATGAACGTTTACGTTCACTCCAACAAGTGGAAGAATTCGAATACGACGATGATTCGGAGGAATCCGAGGAAGACACGAACCCTCGTCATATGGCGAAAGGGAAGCGTAAAGAAACGGATTCCCAACCAAGAAGGCGTTTTGGAGAAGCATTCAGTCCAATAAACGTGGGCAACAGCCCACGGGACTTCTCCAAAACATTCACGCCAACTGCGGCAAGGGCGGGAACGTCCAAATTCGCAAGGGACATTGCGGAAGCAATCGCCCCAAGAAGTGCCAAACAAATGTCCAACATAGGCACGTACGATGGTATTTCTGACCCTGACGATCACTTGAACAGATTCATCGCGGGGGGCGACCGTCAGTAACTGGACGGAACCAACGTGGTGTTATATGTTCCAAATGACGCTGGTCGGGGCAGCTAGAGCATGGTTCGACCGTCTGCCGGTCCACCACATCTACGATTGGGCAGACTTCCAACAGAAGTTCAGCCAACACTTTAGTCAGCAAAGAAAGTACACTGAGGAGCAGTGGACAATCCTCAAGTGCGTCCGAGAGGACGAAGAATCTTTGCCTGACTACATCACTCGCTTCAACTCAAAGAAGCTAAGCCTGGGCAACGTTAGCGAAGACCTCGTTCGCGCCGCTTTCATCCAGGGCGCAAACGACCCGGAACTCATCCGCACCCTGACGGGCAAAGATGGCACGCCATCCACATGGGATGCCATCATGACCGCAGCTAAACGCTTTGCGGAAACCGAGAGGCAACTGGGTAGAGATCTTCCACAGAGCACGAACCTCTACACCCAGAAGACGAGGGAAAACAACGTCCTTACCGCCCGATTAAACAAAAAGCGGAAGCTGGGCATTTGGCAGTCAAGGGTAAACTTTGACACCCCGTCCGGTTTCCAACATCGGTTGGGCGGAAGAGATAACGTGAAACCGGAGAAGAACTCCAGGTGGACGCCACTCACAAAGAGTGTGACCGAGATATTCGCCACAGAGGAGCTCCCGTGGCCAAAGGCTCCGTTTATCCGGCATCGCCACAACGCTGATCGGAGAAAGTATTGTGATTTTCACAAAGTCAAAGGCCACAACACTGAAGAATGCTTAGACGTAAAGGACTTGGTCGAAGCATTTGTCAAGGATGGGACACTCGCGCACCTTGTGGCGAAGTGAGCGTCGAGCAGGCTGATGCGTGAACCCCACCTGGGGAAACGCACGAATAAAAATCGCAGCTTCAACAGAGACTACATACTGCGTAAACAACGAGATCCCGAACAAGATACATGTCGGCTCGATGGTGCTCCCATCCAAGCCACGCCTAATGGGAGCTCAATTACACAGTTTGTATGTAGATCAATTCCAAATTTGTAAAGAAAAGGCCTAGAGCCACTTCTAATGGAAACGATTCTCCTTCAAATTGAAGCTGATGATTTTACATTTATATTTTATGAACTTTGCACATAGAGATGCCGGTATCCGCCGCATCAAGTGAAGAATCGTTGCGCAGGGAAGGCGGCAAAACCCGCACAAACCCGAAAGCATCGAACCTTCACGCAGGTCAGTTAAAGGGGAAAGGTTCAGCCATCCTACTATGTGAAAGTGCCGGTATATCCGCATGAATCCTGGTAGAGGAAGCTGAACACTAACCTATTAACAACCACGCGTTGAACGGTCGATTCGAACACTAATGCCGGTAGTCATCGCATCAAGAAGAGTCATTGCGTGGGGAAGGCGGCAAAACCCGCATAAACCCAGAAAATGACAAGACCTTCATGCAGGACAGTTAAAGGGGAAGAGTTCAGCCATCCCACTATGTGAAAGTGTCGGTATACCCGCATGAATCCTGGTAGCGGAAGCTGAACACTAACTCATTAACATCCGCGCGTCGAACGGTTAAAAGTCATTCTGAAAGGATAAGGAAAAACCTACGCGCAGGTCAGACATAGGTAAAGTTTAGCCATCCTACCAAGTGCAAGTGCCGGTCCTATCCGCACACTCACAAAGGGGGAAGCAAAACTTCAACCTACTGTCAACCACATTCAAGGTTAACTTATTCTAAACACTTGGGAAATCGCTAATTTAAACTAAGTATGCAAGTCATATAAGGTTTATAAAGCAATGAACCCAAAGGAAATAACAGTCTTATCCACAAAAAGATTTGTATTTCACAAAGATATATTACAAAGAATGGCTGGGTAACTACCCGCCTACAAAACAAAATCTAGTCTATCCTAGCAGCGGGAAGGGATCTTCAAAATCAAGCTTCAGGACCACTTCCACTTGGACCCGCCCCATCAGTGGAGCGTGGCGGTTCAAGGAAAGCCTTGAGGATAGCAAGTCCATCATCAGCAGCAGCGACTTCCTTCACCTTCTCCACCACCGGATGCGGGAAGGCGGCATATTGGTTCACCGCTTGGTCATATGCAGCTTCGGTGTCCACATCGAACAAAGGGAAGTTGGAAGGCGGGAAGCCTCTCTCAACAAACCCTAGACCAAGCAGGAAGCCGGCCTTTTCCCCATCCTCATGAGAAGCGTTGAGGGCTGCGCTCATGGCATCATCGTAAGT
>NW_027504626.1:0-15915 GCF_021521415.1 Bidens hawaiensis
CAATAAATGCAAGACCACTTGGGTTAGGTTCCTAACTCAATGAGTCAACTTTCAGAAGTGGAACCAACCCAATTGGTCTCGTAGTTCATGAGATATAACATTTACAACACAACCTAACAGCAGGTCTAACAGCTCAGCTTTGCACAACGTTTTTGTAAAATCATAAAAGTTAACTTCTACTTGTCCAAAAATTACAAGTTTATATTCTTTAGAAACTAAACTCAACCTAGTTTACTGTAGTATCAATAATCTCAACCAATTTTCACTTTTACACTTCGTTACAGTCACTTAAACATCAATAACACATTCTGTCCAGAAACTGTTTGCATCCAAACTCAACATATTAACAATCTATGAACTATCATGCATTCATATAACACTCTAGACTCCCTAAACACCATCCATGCACATCAATTACACATTACATACATAATTAGGGTTTGTGTTTGAACTCAAATCAAAGACACAACAATCAACATGTAACAATATCAATCTAGTTATCAAATCATTATCCAAACAACAACAAATCATATTAACTATATATACACATGAAATCGGCAGCTAGGGTTTGCAATTAACCCAACAAACATCAAAATCAAGTAATAAGGATGCATAGGATAATCAATTATACCTTCCTAGCACCTAGTTCTTCAATCAAACACTTGATTTGTGGGTTGTATGTGTGATTAGAGGTGACGGCAGCCGTGTGGGGATGGGGTTTGGGTTCCGATCGGGATCTTGGGTGTAGAATAATAATAAGTTAGGGTTTAGTTAATGGTGTATTTATAAACATAACAAGTTACACTCAAGTCCCTCCACTTTCAATTGTTGTTTTTCTAACTTAAATAACTAGTTTACATCTTGAGTTAATGTTTATAATCATGTTATCACATAACACATAAGTCTAACACATAATTATCACATAATTATTGTTTTGACGTTTTTCGTTTATTCATCAATCGTTTGCGTCAACTCGTTTGCGTTTCGGTGCAATTCCCGAAAGACTACACATGTAGTAAGTGTTAAGCGTCATTTAAACCCTAGTTTAAATGTAATGAGGTGTGCGTTACAGATTCAATGATCTTAAGTTTGAATTGACGGAGTTGAGTTAACGGAGTTAACCTGAAATTGACGATTGTCACATCATTCCCATGTTAAAGAATTTTCGTCCCGAAAATTTGAGTCAAGTCGTGATGAGTGTCTGAAAAAGTAAGAAAAAATTTCAGTTTGTCATAAGGATAGATCGGGTCATGATTATTGATAAATTAATGAACTTTATAGTAAACGGGTTATTTGGTTCGTTTTGGGTAAAACGAGTAGCGTTCGGTTTGAGAAAAGAACGGGTAAACGAAATCGGTTTGCATGAAACTTATTAGGATAGTAAATCGGACCTTATTATGTAATAAATTTACAAGCTTGTTGATAAAACAGACTAGATGAGCACGATTATGGTTACGGCTCATAAAGAAACCCTAGATCTAGCCTTTGAACGTTTTAACTCATAAAGTTTCAAGCTTTATGGGGTGAACGGGCTAGGTCTTAGCCGAAAATGCTAATGGGAACGTTTATGGGGGTGATACAACACCTTAACAAGGGTATAAATGTTAAAACATGTAAGGTAAATGGGAATAAAAGAAGTGAACTGTAGCAGCCCGTTCGGATACATTATTAAACTCGCATACAATGTTTATATTCGATTACAATGTTTGACTCGAATACAACGGCTATGTTCGAATACATTGGCTATGTTCGAATAAATAATAAACTCACATACAAAGGTTACATTCGATTACATTGTATGACTCGATTACAATACGCATGTTTGATTACATTGTATGACTCGATTACACTATACATAATCGAATACATTGTATTACTCGAATACAATGTACCTGTCCGGATAATTTATAAGACTCGATTACATTATGGGTTCACATACATAGGTATACCCGATTACATTGTAAGTTCACATACATGTATACTCGATTACAATGTTACACTCACATACAACGGTTATAATCGAATACCCTATGCATGTTCGAATACATCATAGATTCGAATACATACTTATACTCGATTACATTCAAGGATTCGAATACAATAGGTATGATCGAATACGTTATAGGCTCTAATACAATGAGTACATTCGATTACATCATGTTTTCGAATGTACTGAATTTGCATACAAGATTGTATTCTAATTGACCAGTAAAGAATGAAAGAAAGGAAGATTTTACAACTGTATTCTATTTGAACATAAGGGTATTTGAATACAATGCGTTCGAATACAAGGCTATGCCTATTTATACAATACCTTACAGGGCCGTTAGAATAGACCAGACTTAACCAATCTGGTGAAACATAAAAGAAATATGTTAGGGTCAGTTAATTAACACATATAATTGATATACAGTTAGCTGAGCTCAGTTAAAGAAAGGAATAACAGTTAACGGCGAATGCAACAGGATTCAGGTTAGTTTCTAGCCCAGTTTCCTTGTTATGTATTCGGGGCTTTGTGCATACTCGATGTGAATGTTAATACAATTACCTAAATGGTTAGTGTATGCTATGATGATTGATGTGATAGTATGTATGAATGTTATGAATGAATGCTTCTCGGTATGTGAACGATATTTGGGTATTGCATGTATCGTCCGGGAAAGTAATGTGTAGTATGAATAGTATGAAATATGTATATATGAAAGTAAGTAATGAAATGAGTATGTACGAAAGTATGTTATATAAGGAAAAGGTGTGCATGATTAAAGGATGGATTGAATGTATGGTTAAAGGGTTGCATACCCTAATAATATATGCGAGGGTTTAAGGGTTACAGACCCTAATAATATCTGCGAAGGTTAAAGGGTTGCAGACCCTAAAAATATTTGCGAATGTTAAAGGGTTGCAGGCACTAAAAATATCTGCCAAGGTTAAAGGGTTGCAGACTCTTCTAAACTCGGCGAAGGTTAAAGGGTTGCAGACCCTAATAATATATGCGAAGGTTATAGGGTGAAATGCTCATTAAAATGAATAGTTAGTTATGTATGAAATGCACAGGCTAAAAGAATGAAAGTATGAAAGAAAGAATGAAAGTATGTATAAAAAAAGGTAACAGGTTAAGAATGGGATATGTATCTTCGGATACGTATTTATAAGTAAGTATGCGTATGTGTATGTGTATGTGTATGTGTATGTGTATGTGGATGTGGATGTGGATGTGGATGTGGATGTGGATGTGGATGTGGATGTATTATATGTTGCCTAATTAACTAGAACTCACTCAGCGTAGCTAACTTTTAGTATGCACGCAAAAAAAATAGGATGAAGGAGCTGACTTGAGGAGGACACATGGCATGGACTGAGCTGACTGGCATCTAGTGAAGGAAAGTTGTGATGTTTTATCTTAAGACAATCTAAATGTTTTAAATAAGAATGTTATGACTTTGTAAAATATGTTTGATGTTTTTATATTCCGCAAAACGTTTTAATTAACGCCAAAGTAGGGCACCAGGAACGAGGCCTTACACCATCACATCCATATTTCAAGTGGGTTGGCCCAAATTATTGGGTCAGTAGAATTTCTTCAAAATCAAAACTTCACACACATTAGTATTACTATTGTTTCTTAAGAACCATATATATATATTAATTTATTTTATAAACCAAATTGAATAATGCAAATTACTTCACGAGACTTTTCATGCACATCTCAAAACTTGGTTTCATTATTTAAACTTTTTTTATATGTGCATATTTTAACTTTTATTCTCGTATGTTATATATAATACAAACATAAACTAATTGAAAGTAATATATACTATATTACAATGGATATAGTAAGGATAGATTGGTAAATTCACTTAATTACTTAAATTTTAAAAGGTATGACTTAAGTTGCATAAGGTACAATATTTTCAAGCTAGCATATTTCAAAATCACCTCATTTGGCAATTTCGTAATTTCCGGTAACCACAAGGGCATTTTCAAAACATTTCTTCCTAAATATAGAAACCCCGGCATTCAAAACATTTGAAATTTCAAAACCCTTAAGACTCTCTCTCTCTCTCTCTCTCTCTCTATCTCTCTCTCAACTCCTCCTTTGTCAATAGAACATCATTCGATCTAAGATTCATAGATTCGTCGTCGAAACTTCACCAAAAACTGTTATGGCCACACCTCCAACTACCTTGTTGAAACCCCAAAATCTTCTATCATTCCTCTATACAGAAGAATTTGGAATTGAGGATGGGCCACACTATAATCACATAGGTAAAATCACAATCTCCAATTTTAGGAATTAAATTACTATAAAAAGTCCTAATTTGGCTTTGCGTTTCCATGATTACGAAACCACATGATTTGACAAATTAGTGTTTAAAGATTTATTTTGATGTTAAACTGGTAAAAATTATCCACTTCTTTGATTTTACTGCCACTTGTTTTCTTATAAGCTTTTCATACACACAATGGATTTGAGGCAGAGTGGCTACATATGGAAGCGATGGTGAAGTATCTACAACTTTTCCTTTATTATTTAATAATTATCATTAATTCAATTATAAGGGATTTTGATGTTCTTCATTTCATGAATGTTGGATGGATTTCATCCTAAGACATTTTGAGTAGACCCACGTGACAATGTTCTGTATTTTCATGTTGATTTGTTATTTTGGTCATCAAAGGTAATTTAATATTTTGTGGTGTTTTGATGTGTGTTTTTAATTTACATTTCTACACAGCAAGCAAAGGATTGGGGATTCAGTGGTGTAATTTTAAGAGGTTGTGCGACATGAAGAAATTGTTAGCAATATGTTGTGATACCTTTCTCGATCAACGGAAACTACAAACTACAGGATCTAAAAGAATATCCCAATCCTAAGGATTCATTGTGGATCCAATACAAAAATAGAAAGATTTGAGTTGTTTAGTCTACGAGTTTTTATTTGAAATTTTCTATATCTATGTAATTATGTAAAATATATACATGTTGGATTCGGCCCAATCTTTTACTAAAATGATTGGACCGAATTTCATTGAAACTCAATTAAGAGAACGAACGTTATATCTTCTTATCCTTATCCAAAGTATCTGTTGCTTGGAATTTAATCAATAGTATCCACTGCACCGAATTCAAATTTAATCACCTTCTATACTTCACAAATAGCCGCTAGTTCAGGACTCCATTTGGTAGCGTCGTGGATAATTTCATTACCCTCAATAGCAAGATCGCTTTCTTCAAACTAATACCTTCCTGAGGTATAAACTGATTTCTTAATTTATCATTTTTTTAATATTATTTGAGTATACTATACTTTAGGAACCAAATCGGTTTTATTTAACATTTATGTTTATCTAAAATCACTACTTTGTTTAAATATAAAATCATTAGAGACTTATAACTACACAGCTTATTCAAATATCAATCCTTAACAATTGTAATTCAGAACCTAAGTGATGTTTAAAAGTTTTTAGTTATATTTAAATTTAAAAATGTTAATTAGGAACTTTGAGTGTTGTTTTATAAAACATTTTAATAATATGATGATTCATTTTATATTAAAATTCTATATATTTATTTGTAAATGGTCTTGACTCATGAAGATGGATGCTTGGAGTAGTTGTTGCTTAAAAATTCAAGATTTATTTAGAGATCAAGCAATTGGAACTTAAATTGAACCATGTCAGCTCAGGTTTTAATCAGAGATACGCTATTGATATAGAAATAGAGATTTCGGAATTTTTACAAACATTTTGTTTACATTTTGATAAAAGACAATAGCCTCATTTGAATTGTAAAATGATGTTAATATTTTAAAGTAAAGTGTTTTTGTGTAATGTATTTTTGAAAAATAAGTTTATAAAATTTAAATATGAAAAGTTTAAACATCAATTTTGCAGTTTTATGGGAATGGTTTGCTTTTAGCTGGAATTGATAAAGTTGTCATCATAAAAGCAACTGTAAAAGGATAGGTCAAAAGTCAGAGACATGGAAATTTGTAGATACGGACAACTGTAAAAAAGGGTCAAATCCCAGTATTGAAGGTCTCTACAATTTAATTTTACTTTTATTTGGCTGTTAAAGTGTTACATTCTTCTTTACATTTTTTTTTTTTTTTAAAATTGACTTTCATTAAAAACAAACACAACCAACAACTATCACCAAGACGGAGAAAAACGCCGAAATCCAAAAACCAAAAACAACAATCACGTTACATCAAATAAACACCATCTTTTCCAATCCACTACCCCTATCTTAGATCTAGTTTTGTACCAAAGAAAACCCAAAGATTTTATATCCGCAACCATTTCTACCACCTTAGTGTTCTTGCCCGAAAAAATCTTTTCATTCCTAGCCCGCCAAATCCTCCAACAAGTAATGATGACAATTCCATGAATAATCAATCTCTTGTTCCCCGTCGCACCACAAACCTTATGCACTTCCACCAAATCATTGACATGGAAAACAAAAGATCTAGGGATGTTGCACCATGAACCAATCGCATTCCAAACGGCCATAGAAATGAAACACCCGGTTAACAAGTGCTCGAGCGATTCCTCATTACTCTCACATAAAGCGCAACTATGATCATCACAATGCAAATGACGTCTAGCTAAAGCCTCCTTGGTTGGAAGACTATCCAGAACGGCCCTCCACATAAAAATATTACATTTTTTCGGGACCCAATCGCTCCATTGAAAACCGAAACTCCCAGCATCCACAAAGGACCACACCATCCATCTTTTGATCGACGAAACCTCGAACTCTTTGCAGCTACCAACCGCCCAAGACCATGAATCTTCACGGTCAACCATCACCACCCCTTGAAGGAGATCTTCCAACTCTTGCTTCTCGATCACCTCCTGTTGGGAGCAAGGAGCTCTAAGCCAATCCCACAAAATGCGACGAGAAGATCCAGTGACCACCAACCGATCTGCTAACAAGACATTTTTATGTTTTTCTACCACATATAAGGACGGATACTTGTCCATAATCGGCGCGGAACCCAACCACAAATCCATCCAAAACCGAACTTGGCGACCATTCCCAACTGTGGCCCGGATCACTCTATTAAAACCCACACCATCAACCTTAAATTTGTTCCAAAACATAACACAATTCTTCCAAACCCCGGGAACCCCATTATTAACCGGAGCAAGCCACCAACAGCGCGTGGACCCGTGAATAGACAACACTACTCTTCTCCACATCGCGTGATGATCATTTAGAAATCTCCCAAGCCATTTAGTAATCAGCGCTTGATTATTAACCTCTAAACGAGCGATACCTAAACCCCCTTCTTTTATAGGTTTGGTGACTACCTCCCAAGCCACCCATGACATCTTCCTCACTTCATCCGAACCACCCCATAAGAACCTTCTCATCAAAGCTTCTAAATCATTGGTAACCTTCTTGGGTGCCTTAAAAAGCGAAAAATAATAAGTGGGAAGACTATCCAGCACCGATTTAATAAGGGTTAACCGACCGACAATAGATAACGAATTAACTTTCCATTTAGAAAGCCTCTTCTTGAACTTGGACACAACCGGTTCCCAATTAACCACCCTATTCATGTTAGCGCCAACCATAATCCCTAGATAAGAAAACGGGATTCTACCCGGCTTACAACCCATGAAATCAGCTTGGATATCGATCTCACCATCTTCTACACCTACTCCAAATAACACTGATTTATGGAGATTAATCTTTAGCCCCGAACACAAGTAAAATATGCGAAGAATACGTTTCAAGTTATCAAAATTAAAAGAAGACCACTCTCCCATAATCATAGCATCATCCGCATAAAAAAGATGGGATAAAGTAGGACCTTCATTAGGAAGAGTAATACCATGAAACACACCTATATCACAGGCTTGTTTCAACATACCTGAAAAAGCCTCCATCAGAATAATAAAAAGAAAAGGCGATAGCGGGTCACCTTGACGAATGCCTTTATGACACCCAAATTCGAATGTAGGAGATCCATTAACAAGAACAGATGATCTGGTCGCCAACAAGATACCACTAATCCAATCGCACCAGACCGAAGGAAAACCCATCTGAGAAAGAACCGACAACAAGAACTCCCAATTCACATTATCAAAGGCTTTATCGAAGTCAATCTTGAACATAAAAATTCTTCTCTCCCTCTTCTTTGCCCAAGCAATAACCTCATTAGCCACCAAAGGGCCATCAAGAATATATCTCCCGGATAAGAAAGCCGACTGATGCTCTGAGACAATCTTATTCATGACCGTTTTGAGCCGATTCACTAACACATTCGACACAGTCTTTAAAATACAACCAATGAGACTTATCGGTCTAAAATCCCCCAAAGATGACGGATTGTTTACCTTAGGAATTAAGGTGATAAAAGACGAACCAACCCCCGAGCAAAAACTTTTAACACTATGAAAATGATCAAGAATATCCGCAAAATCCTTCTCGAACAACTCCCAAAAAAACCGAATGAACCTAAAATTAAAACCATCCGGCCCAGGAGCTTTGTCACCACCGCATTCAAAAACCGCCTTCTTGATCTCATGCACGGAAAAATCACTGATCAAAAAAACGCAAAACTTCCTTTTTAATGAGAACCGGGTTTGTTTCCCACGCCCCATTCACTTCCAAACCCGGAAAATAATTTGAAGCTTTACGTTTATTAATAAAACCGTGAAAAAATCGAGAATTTTCGTCTCCATGAATCGCCCAATTACACCGAGCCTTTTGCTTCAAATCCCGGTAATAATGATTATCCAACTCGCCTAGCCGTCTTTTAATTTCGCTTAAAGACCATGTCTCTTCTTCCAACAAATCCCGAACCTCCATGGTTTGGTCCAAATCACGCAACTCTTTCTCCAATAAAACCCTTTCCTCCTTTTCTTTGGCTTTACAATCGATCGCCCATCTAGAGATAGCATCACGCAAAGCTTTAAATTTATACAACAATCTCGCGTCCGGAGAACCATGAAACGAGCCATCAACAAGCGTCTTCTTAACCAACGTCCCAAAATCCTCTCTACCAAGCCATGAATTGAAAACCCTAAACGGTTTGGGACCATAGTTCTTGGAAGAACCAATTTTCAAAACCAACGGACTATGATCCGGCTTATTCCTTTCGAGAGCAATATACTCCGCACACGGCCATTCCATAAAGAAATCCCAATTAACGAAGATTCTGTCAATACGGCTTAATTTATTTCCTGCGACAAAAGTAAAACGCCTCCCTTTCAAGGAGTACTCGTGAAGATTCGAATCATCAATGAAATCGTTAAACTCATTGGCCTCACCCACATTAAACAAAGAATTCCGCCTATCCTCGGCACACCGAACCGAGTTAAAATCTCCTGCCACAATCCACCTCCCATTACCCTCCCCGATCAAATCACGAATTCCCCCCCAAAGTGCTCGTTTAGTAACTAGATTTTGAGGAGAATAAACATTGAGAATATGAAACAAGCTACTCTTTCCTTTCACAGTGCCCGAAACTAGAAGCCAATTATTATTCTTGACCACCATTTCCATACGAAAGACTTGGGAATCCCAGATCGATAATAACCCACCCGACCTTCCAGACGAAGGAACCCAATCAAATGAATACTCACCATAACCCCAAAACCGTCCCACATCCACAGAATCCAAGGAAACAAATTGCGACTCTTGTAAAACAATAAAACTAACCTCATGATGGACTCGAAGACCTCGAATCCAATCGGCTTCGCTAGAACTCCCTAACCCACGAATGTTCAGAGAAAAAACATTAATTGAACACCTTCTTGATAGCCTTCGGAAACAAGAACCTTTTTAACATTAGAAACAAAATCTTGCAAATTCTCAACACCTAACGCCTTACTCAACTCAATGGTCTTTTCCAACTCCACCTCAATCGGACCTTGGTGTTGCACCGGATCAATACCTCTACCAATCATCGAGGGTTCCGCAGTCTCTCCCTCGATGTCTCGAACCACCTCCGTATTAGTAGACATCCCTTTGTTAAGATCCGGTGTTAAGAACACTCCTTCAACACCTGTCTCGATACCCCTAGTAACATCCGAAGGCACGTGCATAATACCGATAAACCTATCAAGATCAAACATATCTTTATCCTCCATTGGTCTCTTCTTAGGACGCTCCCTAGAACCACTACCCCCACTCCGATTAGAAAATAAAGACTTCCGTCTGAACTTCTTATGTCCCTTGCCTTTCAACACAGAAACATTTGTACTATCAACGTTACCATTCTCGACCGCCTCCTCATTAGAATGATCATAAGAGTTCAAAAACTCACCAACCATCACATTAGAATTATCGTTCACACAACTATCCAACCCATTAACATGTTCCCTGACAGAAAACTCATTAGCTTGAGAACATTCGCCCTCTTCACGATGCACATTATGAAACTCATCCTGCACAATATTATCATCACACTTATCCTCCTCCGGTAAAACGGAACCATCATCCTCTTCATACTTTGCTACACATTCCGGTATCCATTCCCCAACATCTTCATCCACCCACACTTTAAAAATTTTTCCCCTCCAATTGATGTCCACCCGATCCACAATCCGTTTGCACTCTTTACTCAACACACCGATGAGAGTATACGATAAGTTGTTCTCTTCACCTGATAAGGAAGCCGATTGAACCACCTTGCCAAATCTGCTTCCAATCAAATCGAATACCTCGTCTAACACCAACTGAGCCGGAACCCCATGAACTTGGAGCCAGGCGATCCGACCCTCCTCCACACTAGTTCTATCAGACCAAGGTTCTAAAAACTCAAACCAGTCTGACCATTTGTCTTTGTCATTCAGGAAGGCATCCCTATCCCCACTAACGTAGAATACCAACACCACTGAAAGCCCTCCCAGATACTTAATATCTAATGATCTCCAACCATGCTTCCGAACCAACTTTTTCAAAGAAGTTAACGTGTGAAGATTCACCACCCTCCCCGTAAGAGCACATCCCTTCCAATGAGAAAACCGTTCCACCGAATCATCCACCTTAATCTCATCTACTTTGTTCCGATTTAACAGAGAATCAACAAAGGAACGTCCATTACCAACTGATGCATAAGGAACCCCATTCCTATCGGATCCTTCGGAACTAGGGTTTGCTTGACCACTAGGTTTTGCATGGCTATTAACAGGAACCGAAGCCGTCTTCCTCCTATTACCAGAATCGGGTCTATCTAGATTCTCACCATCCACAAACCGAGCAATCGCAATAAACAACTTATACGAACCGATCCATACGTCTGATAACTCATCTCCCAACCGTTTGACATCTTTCACCTCGGAAAACGATACGAAAGCAAACCTCTTGCCCCATTTATCCAGCTTCCTAGCTATATAGGAACCTTCGTAACGACCAAAGCTACCCATAACATCTTTTAAGTCTTGCGAAGAACACTTTGGGGGAAGATTTGAGACAAAAAACTTTGATAAAACCTTGTTATTACCTTGAGCCTGATGATCATTCCGTTTCCCTTTCCGATTACGTGGTTGTTCCCATTCTTCTGAATCCATGCCGCCGTGGATCGTGGTCAAAGCAGCGGGGTTGGAGGTGGTGTCAAGGGCTGGAGTCGTGGTGGTCAAAACAGCATCGCTGGCTGAGAAGATGCGGTCAAAACAGCGGGGTTGGAGGTGATGGTCAAAACAGCATCGCTGGCTGAGAAGATGCTGTCGGAGGTGGGGTTGGAGGTGGTGGCAAGGGCTGGAGTCGTGGTCAAAGCAGCGGCGGCGGCCGGATCGTCGTAGTGGAGGCTGGGCGGCTGGCTGGCGGCGCGGTTGTTGTGAGGGGGACAGTCGGTTGGGCGGCGACTGTGGAGTGGTGGTGGCTGAGGTGTGGTGGAGGAGAGGGAAGAGTGAAGGTGGGAGATTAGGGTTTTCCAGTGCGCCTCTTCTTTACATATATTGTTTAATTGTTATTTTTTAATAACAATTTTCTCTTTGAATTTGTAGATATGGATAACTAAATTGCAGAGAATCACTTTGATCATGAATCATTAAGTTAGATTCCCAGTGGTTAGTCTGCATTTTAGATTTGTTGAATATTGGCTTAACTTCAAACACTTTTATATCTTCTACTTTTGAATTCTGAAATGCTTACTTTAATAAACATGAATGTATTTATGATTAAACAGAAATCACACCATTTGATGAGAAATTATGTTTAGTCATAAACGTTTGTATTTTGATGAAATACTTTTCAAAATTCGTATATAGGTGTCTAATGCCCTAACAGGTCTATGGGGATAAAAACAGAGAACCATAAGTGCAAAACTTTATCATCTTTCTTTTCTTGATTTTATCTAAATTTGTCGTTTGGCATGTAAAATTGTGACGGGTGTATCAAGCTTTACATTAAATAAGAAGACATCACTCTTAGTTTAAATTTTTAATTTGTAATGTGTAAAGTGAAACTCTTGGTAAACACATTTTATTATTGTCGGTGGTATGTATTTACATTAGGATTTTCAAATAATGTTCATTTACTTATATTGGAACTAACTAAAATTGGAACTAGTGTAGTGAGTAAAATTTATATGTAGTTGTATACAAGGCTTAAGCTTTTTTGTTAATTTTTTATTAATTGGTTGTTACATATAGATTAAACCGGCCAGCCTGCCAACTAAATGGGTTTACGTGATCCCGAATGGTTTAGTTGAATGGGTTGGCATGTTTGACTCAAGACTGACTTGAACCTGATTATACCAAAACCATACCTGAAACTAAACTTTTTTAGTTAAACTAGTTCACTTGTTACATGGTCATGGCTTGCATGTTGGCTTCCCCCTTCCTAACTTGATATTTATTTTCATGCAAGTAACTTGTGACTTATTTAACAGCCAACTCCAAGATTGAGTGAGGATAAAACATTTGATGATTGTGGTGAAGGCCTTACCACCATTTGTGAACTCAAATCTTGAACCAGTTAGCATTTGACCATCAAGTAGACAACAAATTTCCCAAAGAACTGGTATTAGATGAAAGAAGTACCAAAAATTTCAGTTATACAAGCTACCTTTGTACATATTCATTTTACAAAGTGTACTTTGTAACTCCCAAACATGTACAATCGCTCAAGTGTATTTCAATTGAAATTTTTGTTGGGTGTATTTAAAGATCATGGGATAATTAAGAAACATATAAATGTGAACTTTTAACAGAAATTCTATCCTTATAAACATTCAATCACAAACATTCAATCGTAAGTTTTGAAATAACATCTTTAGAAGATTTATAAATTTACTGAAGACAAGTAAAGTGTTGTAATTTGTCTTTGTCGCCGCATCGCGCGGGTTTCCCACTAGTATCAAATAAAGAGTAACCATAAAATCATTCAAAATGTGAGAAATATTTATATAATATTTAAATATTTTTTACCACATCATGCTCGAAGCCACGATTCCCACTTATAAAAATCACACAACTTCATAAGTCTCGGGCATGTGAAATGAGACCCGATTTCACCATCCAAGTGAAACATTTGTTGCATAATAGCGTTTTGAGAAGCTAAGGCATAGAAATTAGCCATTTATGAAAATTCAAGGTGAAAAACTTTTATGAATGAAAGTTATGTGTTGAAACTGTCAAAATATGAAAGTTCAAGGTAACGAATGAAAAAATACTTTATGAATGAATGAGACTGTATTGTTAAAGAATGAGTATGTCTTGGGTAACGAATGTGTGATTGTCGAATGACGAATGAGGATATAGCAAATGTTACTGTTCAAACGAATGAACAATAGCATATGAGTGTGGTAAAGAATAGGGTTTTTAATGAATGATGAACGGATGTGATACTGTTCTAACGAATGGGTTGTTAGATCTGAATGACAGATGGCATAAATGGTTACAACTGCCTCACGATTGAGCAATTAGGAATAATGAAAGAACATTCATAAGGTAACGAAAGAACCTTCAAATATTCATCTTGTTTCCAGATTCAAAACAAAACCAAACCAAATCCAGACCACATTAAAACTTGTACAACTTTTCCAAAACTAAAAAATTCCCCAAATATTCAATCCAAACACTCCTTTACTCAATCCGAACACAATCAAACCAATTCGAACCTCAAATCCAATCCAATACTCAAAAAATTTTGACCAAAACCAGTCAAAATCATCCTTCATGCATGCTCAACACAATTAACCTTCAATTCACTTGAATTATATAAAAATTATACAATTAATCCTTCACAGATGATCAGAACATTATCACGAACAATCCGAACATCAAATTGATATTAATCATCACGTTCACAATGATTAATTGATCAATTTAAAGTCCGTACAGTTGTAGAATCAAGTTCAATACGATTAACAATCAATCACTACGTTAATTGAATCGTATAATCTTCCTAATCATCAATCACACACAAGCTCTGATACCAATTGAGAAAATAGCGTACTATAGATTATGAGGTCAATATGATACAAATCTAGTCTTAGATATGATATTCGATTAGATTTACTTAACTGTGTGTACTGTGTGTCGAGAGATCATTTGGACAGCATAACAGTATTCAAACGATAATAATAGGAACTAAATACTTTAACAATAATTTACAGTGCATATACATAGATGATGACCTCATTCGTTATACAAGCCATAACGAATGAGCGTCATTCGCTATCACACTTTAACATCTATAGTTAACTAATAAGCACAATCATAGTCCATATTCTTTAACAAGTTAAGGAATGGACATGAATAAACACGTGGGGCCACATTCGTTATTATCTACTCGAAAAATGTGTCTTACATTAGCGAATGTGCATAATACATTTACCAAAATACCCTTTATACTTTATGCAAAGACCAAATACATTGAACAAAGACCGAGACGCACAAAACGTGTACCAACAATTAATAGTGATCCAAGAAATCTGGTGGTTATTTTGGTGACTACTACATCTACTGATCCAAGATTCTCATCCATCTCGTGGCCTATGTTAAAACAAGTTCAATCTTCAATTCCTTTTCCGCAACAACCTACTCCAACTGCAAGCCCCATAGTGTCTGGTGGAAATGAGGCGAGGCCACTATAAGGCTTACTCCTCCATTTATGTGGTTCAACAGACCGCAAAGTCCCTTGAAGCCTCTGCATCCCATTTTCTTTGGTTTGTCTGTTTAAGAACAAATGTTCCATCTGATGAACACTATTCATTTACAAGCAACATTGATGAATGTTGATCAAGCGCTTCAAGAAACTATGAGAACTCATTTGTTAAAGATGAAGAGGGGATACTATATTAAATAGGGAAAATGATAAGTTGAAGGCCCTGGTAACTGCTCAAGGGGGAGATAATAGAGGAAAACGATGAACGTATCTTTCAATTGCAGTGTAAAGATGATATGTTGAAGAAAATGAAGGATCGGGATCATAATGACGATCCTGAAGCGGGCCGATTTGGTCAGCAACCAGGTACTTCAACATCAGGTACAATGCCTGATGAAGGGGAGTCAAGCAGGAAACAGATTATGGTTTATCATGATTCTACTGAAGTCCAACCCGTCAGTCTGCTTAAAGTGAAGACTGTGTAATTTGTTGACATGACTAGGGTTGTGATGAGTATGGTTAACTCAGACGATATTGAAGAAGGCGAGTCTGTTGATCACTGTTTGACAAAAGAACAAATCGCCATATTGTTGAATCTTAAAAAGGAAGACATGGAGGTTTTGGAGAAGCGAGTGGATGTTGAAGTTGAGGATATTGGTGATGTGGAAGTTGACCCGAGTATTCCATCTTGAGATACTTGCTACGATGATGTGGAAGTTGACCTGAGTATTCCCTCTGGAGACACTTTCTATGATGATGTGGATATGGAGGATATCACGGGCAAGGAATATCCTAACATGTATACAAGAAATAATTCGGATGAGAGGATTCCTTTATTTGCA
>NW_027504627.1:0-20530 GCF_021521415.1 Bidens hawaiensis
ATAGTATTTTTTTTATACATTTATCATTACAGTTTTATGTCTTCTCTACTTACAAATAATTCAACAAATATTAAAAACTAAATATGAGCAAACAATGTTTCCCCAAATTTACAAAAAAATCAATACATTTTCTCTCTCAATGCTATAATTTTCACTGACAACCGTACCTTATAATTTGCAAATTTCTTTCACATAAGTTTAGGGAATAGGTAGGGAATGCTCTCAAACCCACTATGTTACTTAGACTATCTTTTTCACAACCTACACTAACCCAACCTTAAAAAAAATTAATTTCTATATCTTCCACAAACTCAACCAAACCCAACTTAACTTTTTATCTTTATTCAGAACCCAACCTAAAATTTTATTAAATATAGGGTTTTAGCTTATTATATAAAATTTATTATAAACCATTACTGGGATGACATGTGTCACATAGCCCATCACAACCTTGGGTTGCCACACCAACCAGGTTGTGGAATTTTTGTGATTTTTTATTTTCTTAACAACTTACTTTAAAAAGTTACCAATAAAGTTGGTCTTATGACATAGTACAGACATGATGTCAAACGTAGTCAACATAAACATAATAATAGCTGGTTAAAGTGAACAATGGTTAAACACTTAAACGCAGTCATTACCCACTAATTAGTCGATACAATATATTTTTTATTTATTTATTTTTTTAAACGACGAATTTCACAGTTAAGTTGACCGCAGCTCCCAAGTCAGAAGCCCCAACAGCCCTACTCGGGCCAAGACGATGTTGTCTTAACCGTGCCCACGCTTGGCATCCGAGATTGGCTAGGCTTTTCCCGAGAAAATTTCCAGCCACTTGCCACTTGTCAGATGTTGTACCCTCTACAAGAGCAAACCCTCTAGAGAATATATAGTCAATACAATATATAGTATTGAGAATAGTTGATTTGTAAGTCATGAACAAAATTTTGGAATCTAACAGAAATGCGTAAGTATATCATTTGTTAATATTTTTCTTTATTATACAAATAACACCTTTTTAATCTATATATTTATAATATCAAAAATACAATTAAAATATATAAGTTTTAAGTTTACATTTTATAGTTTTATAAACATAATAGATTTTAGTTACGAAAACCAAATCAGATTTAAAAATTTATTCAGGTACTTAAAATGAGTTTTTATCCTAAATTCCTAATTGCAAAATTCCTTCCAAAACTAATTAATTTCCCTTCAAAATTTGTTCCCACCAAAATTCATTGTTTAGTTTTCGAAGCAGCTTTTAGAAGTTTCAGCAAACCTGAATTCTTATCCTAACATCCATAGCTTCTTCTATAACAGCCTCCAGCCGAGCAAATACAATTGTTTGAGTAGTCCATCACAATACTAAACCCATTCCCAATCGATCAATCGCATCCCATATTACACCACCAATTACAAGGTACGCCCAAACTCTATTTTTTTACAAGTTATGTTCTTATATGACTTTGACTAGAAAGGGTTCTATAACACCGAATATTTATGACTTAACTACAAAGTGTCCTATTAAATTATGTTATAATAAGACCTCCAGTGATAAAGTGTCATATTGCAATACCACATAATGAGACATCAACAACTACATGTCTTATAGATTACTTTATTAGAATTTACATTTTAAGTGTCCTATTAAGTTATATGATAATACGACCCAAAAAAATCATCCATTCTATTAAATAACTTTTTAGGATAAAAGGTTCTAAAAAGCCTTTTTTATTGTAGTGGTTGTAACAAATATTTTAAAAATAAAATAATGAGTTTGATTCCAACTAACAACATATTTTTCACTTAATTATTCTAGTTTAAAACCATAAAAATGAAACAATTTCATATGTTCAATATATCGTCTTTACTAGTACGGTAAGTAGTTTAAATTATTCATATAGATAGGAAAAATTTACGAGAATGGCCTTGTTGACCATCATAATTACGAAAAAGCTTTTTACCTTTTGAGTAAAATAAAATAGCAATTTGACTTTATATTTAAAAAATTCTTTTTAAATAAAATCTGCCAATCATTAGTTACACACGTGTCGTCACGGTGCCATGGTGGAGTAGATATATATTGCGCCGTTTCAATTTGCGCGTCCAATTTAACTGCGACAATTCTATTTCACTGGCGTGTTCCGCTACGTCAAGGTGACGTGGTGTGACAAAGTGAACATATATATGTGGCGTCACATCTGTTACATTAAAATTATACATTTTTCTTTGGTCACAATCTTACAACAAATCTTGACAGGCTTGTTTAGAATTTATGTAAAAAAAAACACACTTTATCTATTTGAATTTCAACTCTTACGAGTTGTCACAAGAAAAACATTACGAAAGAACTGAAAAAAAAAAACCTTAAATCACAAGGAATCAAGTCTTAATGATGGTTATAATCGTTGACTATTAATCACACGGCAATTTTTTCTTACTTCTCCTTGACCACCTGTAAGAACTTCAACAGCCCCCATTTTCACAATAGATCTAGCAAACTGAGCAAAGAACACCAAAGGGATTTCTAAAACCTTTGACACCACAGCCGATGTCGGTTTGTGAGCAATGCTGCATCGGATACAAATAGACCATTGTGATCGTTTAAAGTGAGATAGTAACCTGAATCGAATGTGAGGGAGCTGTTAGGATCCATTTCAAGAGCAGTGGCCGGGTTAATAGGGTTCGGGCATAGTTTCCTCAATGTTTTTGCGTAATTCTTGTTAAGAGACGGGTCAGCGTCCCCCTTTCCTGTAAAGTTATAGAGTCTTCTCGAGACTAAGGTACAATGTGAGATCCCAATTGTATGTGCCCCTAGTTAATCACATGACAAAAACTTTAGTTACATGATAAAAAGATGGTCTAGAAAACTAGAATATATAGATGCATGCATGCATGCATACATATATAGAAGATGGTCTGAAAGATATAATCTGTTTAGATATCTTTTTCTTAAAACTATATTCATGTATGTAGTTGACTAATAACACATAATATCTTAGGAGGTTTTAATTATGCGGTTGTATATCTATCTAATTATCTATATAAGATTGTATACCTGAAAGTGTTACAAGATCGTTAAGTTCAAGGCTTTTGTTTGCAAATTGGGCTAGGAGGGTCGTAAAGTTGGCGTTCGCAGACGGTGAATTTCCACCGACTTCAGAAGCCAGCGAGACTCTTCCGTCTTTCCTTCCCGTAAAAAACCGGCCACATTTCCCTCTTAAACTGCGAATTAGACAAATAAAATAAGTTTAAAACTCGAGTTCTTTTAATTGGAATATTACAAGCACGTGTGTAAAATTGTAATTCACTTACTTGGTAGGAAACAGCATCTCTAGCTGCCAATGCAACAATGTCAGCACATGAAACAGTTTCCGGACAAGCACTTTCCAACTTTGTCTTTATTTGATCAATTACCTCGTACCCTGAAATAGATCTGTTTGGTCCAGCTGTCTCTTCCGTTGTCGTGTTTTGAGTAGGATCCAATAGAATTGATCCATCACATCCCTACGAGCTCAAAACAATATAACCAATAAGTTAAGTTGGGTAACCAATAAGATCAGGCAAAACCAGATATAACCCCCGTGAAGAATATAAAATAAATACTTACCCTGACAAAACAGTCATGATAATGAAGCCTTAGAAGCTTGGCAGCCATGGAAGGATCTGCGGCAACTTTGCTCCATACAATATCCTTTACAGTCTTTTCAACCCAACCAACCGAACCACATCGGTTCTGGTAATAATGCACCTGCAAACCCACGCCAACACCATGGCCTTTGCCATGTCCATGGACCTCATCATGACCATGACCATGACCATGACCACCCATGCACCCAACCACCAAAATGGAAAAAGCAACCAAACATGCAAGAATATTTTTCATCATGTTTTCCTTTCTAGGTTCTTTCACTTAATGTTTTGTTGTGCTTGAACCTTCTATTTTTAGCTCTTTATATAGGCATACCTATGTCAAACATGAGTTGCCTTGTAATGGTGATAATATTTTACTAAACCATTATAAAATGATATCTGCATCGACTGTCATCTATTATAAATTTTAATCAGAATAATAATTGGTTCAATACTCGGTGTTAATATGAATGCATATTTCTTTATCTTAAAAAACATGGTCGTCGGATCATGGAATACATATATAAGTTATTTTAATGAAAGTTAGTAAAATGAATGATTGAAGAAACGGTCAAATCACCTACAACAAGGTATGAGATCGGTATCTTTTTGTCTTTTTATTTTTTAGAACGGCATATGTAGGTTACCGCACTCTCCAAATTTGGATAGCTTCAATGCCTACCAAAAATACCGGTATCAAATATTTGAAAATGAGGGTAACGAATACCGTAGCAAATTTATCAGTACGCTAATAATTATGAGTATTGGTGTTGGTACTCAACACCAAATGTTCATCCTTACGCAATGAAGGATTTTTAAATTATATTTATCGGATCGATCAGTTATCGGTGGAACATATAAGACATTAAGACTGACTTTTTTCAGACACTTTTTCATAAGACTGATGAAAATGTAAAAACTTAATATAAACTCAACTCGTTTTCGTTATGGATAGGGCTAGTTTTGTTAATTTAATTGGTGAACTTTTATTACAAAACATAAAATAGAAAGAGGGATACAAAAGTCGTCAACAAAAATCCACAACTTTGCACGACTCCCTTTGTGATGTTGCTCGCCCTTAATCCATGTCTCATACAATGTGTTTTAAATGATGGCTTAATCAAACAAGATATTATTAAAAAAAAAAAAATTCATATACAACCGCATATCTGATGAATAATTTTGATTGGATTATTTTGAACTTAATTTAAATTTAGAATAAGAGTCGGTGAACCGATAATTATATTTATTTATTTATTTTTTTATTTTTTAACAGATTTGACCTTTAGCATATACTTAATGTGGTTGACACAAGTCATAAACATAGCAAGGTTAAAAGAGTAATTAATAATTAAGAACTCTAACTCATAGACCTCGACCCGTCTAGTCGGGTCTTGCTTACACTCATTAAGCAGGCCAAGTGGATTGGTCTTCTTAGGCTAGTCGTAGACTAGCTAGTGGTGTTACGGAACAACTACCCGATGAGTGGTAATAAGGACAACTACAGTAGTAGAATTAAATCCTAATCCTTTCTACATAGGGGGAAAAGCTCTACTTTGGTGGCCTCTTGCTCATAGCTGACTTGAGTTACCATGATAGTAAGGCCATAAAAGTTGTACCCGTACAAATTTCACTGGGACGCCAGTACTAAGACAATGATCAACAAACCAAACCATTACCTGAAGTGAACTAAAACTGCTTCAGTCCATCATTGTAGGTAGTTAGACTCTTCCTCAGAGAGCATTTTTTTCACTGATAATTCATTTGTCCATTTTGTTCTATAGTCATCATAAGGGAGAGAGGCGTGGTCATCTAAGATGCCTCAATCCCTATCAATTTCATAATGTCATGTCAATTCTCTTCTCAACTACCCTAAATGCACTTAAATAATATACAACACTTCTCTTAACTACCCCAACTCTCTCTCTCTCTCAACACACACACACACATGCTCTCTCTCTCTCTGTAGGTCTCTTGATCGGATTTAACAATACAACAACTATTACTAACTATCTTGGATTAACCTCTACACTAGTTAGCGGAAATAACTAGCTAGGACCGAGATCTCGGATCTTATATGTGTGTGCTTATTGCCGTGAGGGATAGAGAGAGAAGATAGAGTTTGTGAGTTTAGAAGATAAGGTTTTGCAAAAGGTTATTGTGTGATGAGATACACACACCTTGTATAGTGTGTGTGATCATGCACATCTATTTCATTATGAACGGCCTAATGGGCTCAAATACAAATGGCCTTGGGCCCAAACATACAAAGATAACAAGTCCAACTAGCTAACAAATACATAAATAAGATACATAATACAAATACGAAAGACTAATCATGAAATGGGCCTTACAATCTCCCTTTAGTCTTTGGTATTTGTTTTGTTAGCTTCGATCTTCAGTCGGACTTGAACTCATACTCAAACACCTCGTGTTCATCAAACGGTTGTTTTTCAACAAGTAGATAGAAAAACTTGTTAAACTTGTCCACAATGGCGTCGATATTGTCCCTGCGCACGTCTTCAACGGTGCACAAAGGAGATCTATGCAGCTTGAGCAGATCTTCCTTTCCAAAACCCGATTGTTCATGCTCATCAAAGAATCTGAGGTGATGCATACTCTTGCAATGAATTATCACCTCACCCGTGTCATTATCAAATTACTAAGAGATGAAGTCGTAGAGCAAGTTGTCATCAAACGACATCCCATGCATTATAGGCTCTCCATGGTCTTCAGGCATCTTGTACCTCCATCCTTTAACTGGCTTGTTGGTGATCAGATTGATCTCTTTTGACTTGTATCCTTTTCTTGGATTGAGAGAAATCTGGGATATCCTTTTCTACATTCATTCTTAAGAAAACGCTTGAACCATCCTTGTAGTGTCTTCGTCTCATCTCCTCCACCGACTTCCCTTCTGAAGTAGTTCATATCAAGAACGGACAGTGTGTGCGTATCTGCATAGGACAAATATGTGAGATCGTCGTTGACAGCCCATCTTCCGCTATCTTGGTGCCATTTTGCGTAGAACATAGGATTAGCATCGTGGTACGACTTCGACCTCCATTTCAGGCTTGCCATGCGGCTCATATAGTAATGCTTGACGCACTGGGCTTGGCAGCTGGATCAGCACCGGGTTCTTGATCGGCATTTTCAACAGTCACCCTTTCCGGAGTATATGGATTGGGTGAGTAGCTTATTCCACATCACTATCGACTTTATTTTCTACTATGGCTTCTTGAATTTATGAGTCGGTACCTGCAACAGAATAAACGTTAAATAAAGAGGCAATTTCAGCCTCGATTGCAGCATCAGTCTCACGATTCTTTTCAGCCTCGTGTAGCGGATCTTCATCTCCCGCCTTATTTCCATTGGCATCACCATTACCACTATCATCATCATTACCATCATCACTACCCCAAGGATAAACGTTAAATAAAGAGGCAATTTCAGCCTCGATTGCAACATTGGTCTCACGAGTCTTTTCAGCCTCGTGTGGCGGATCTTCATCTCCCGCCTTATTTCCAGTGGCATCACCATTACCACTATCATCATCATTACCACCATCACTACCACGAGGATCATCAAAACTATCATACTCGTGGTCATTATCATCGTCTTTCTTCTCATCACCATCCTCCTCATCATCATCGTATTCACCATCATCGTCTTCACCATCATTGTTTTCATCATCAGACTCATCATCGTTTCCATCATCTCCACCACCACCACCTTGAGAAACATGTCGTTGTGGGACATACTGAGCCAAATCAGTTGTGAAGACAGCACTGACTTGTTCACCAGTAGAGGGTGAAAAAAGTGGCGAACTTGTGGAACTGACCTGCCCAGATGTAGCAGCAGTAGTCACCACAAGTGAAATGGGAGTGGCAGCTATGATGGGTCTCTTATGGTTTGAGGAAGGTGTGGTTGAAACGGTTGAGTGTGGTGTGGTTGGTATGGGTAGGGTTAGGGACAAGGTTGGGAATTATGTGGTTATGGTTAACTGTGGTCTCTTTGGTGGATGTGGTGGTTTGGGATTGAATGTATGGCGTGAATGTAGAGGACCAAAATGTTGTGTCTCTAATCGGTGAAGTAAATTGGTAAGTTGGTGAGGTAACGAGTGCGGTGGTCATAGGGGAGGTTAAGGTTTCAGCTTGGATGGTTAAAGGGATGTTTTCAAACATAGATGGCATGGGATCATCTAGTCGAGTTGGTGAGTTTTTGGGAGATGTGATGGGTTTGTCTCTAAGGGAAGGTTTCTTTGGTTTGGGTTTGGTTTCAGGATAATCCTAAGTTTGGGTTTTGTTGAGATTTGGTTGGTGATTTGAGTTTGGTTTTGGATTTGGTTTTCGTGGAGGTCAAGGTTTGGGTTTTGGTGAATTTTATTTGTTTGGATTTGATGGATTCTATGGTCTTGGCCAAAGTGGTGAGTGATCCTATGTGTGGGTTAGGTATTGTGGTGGTTTATGGTGTGGTGGTTTGTGTGGCTGAGGTTGTGGGTGCTACGGATTCACTAATCATAGCTGAAATAGAAGGAAATCGTACCTTAATGGAAGGAACTTTGGAAGGAGAAGACTTCATGGAATCTTTGGCCTTCTTCAAGCGTTTAAGTGGACGTTATGGCTCGTCTTCTTCCTCCTCCTCAGCAGTAGCAGCAGACTTTTTAGAGGATAAACCATATTTCCTCTTGCTCTTGTCATGCATTTTCTTTGACATGTGCTCCACCACGACATCAACTTCCGGCTCAGTCTCAGTTTCAACAGCCGGTTCATCAACAAGCTCATCCTGTTCCTCTTCTTCATCACCTCTTTCATTCTGACCATCATCATCATCATCATCATGATCACTCTTCCATCTCGGTCTCATCACTATCAGTCTCCGTTTCGGCAAACTGACAAAACTTCACTCCGGGCTCCTCACCTTTATACTTTTGTATACTCCTCCCAGTAGGCTTAAGAATATCCTTCATAGAAGACTGTCGAATCACCTTCAGATGAAATGGCTCATTTGCTTCAATAACATTTCCCTCTTCATCAACTTCATATGTGTGAACAGGTCAACAGGCTTGGGTGTGTCAGGAAGCAAGTAATCTAGGATAAACTGGATAAATCTGGGATACATCATTCTTGGCAAGTACATTCAACTGTATATACTTAATGAATATATTCGAGTAATTGTACTTCCTTTTATGTGTCAAACACAACATAACCCCAACCCAGTCTGCATTCAATTTGTCAAAACCACCATTTTGAGATGATAGGCAGTTTGCAACTATGTGAAACAGAAGCTTCCAATAAACGGGAAGATGCTTCTTCTCACATGTAGTCCACTTGACATCGTACCCAGTCTCCTCTAAATACTCGGCAATGTCTTCTTTGGTTAATGTAGTAAATGGATCATTAGCATTATCTTTGATTTGCAGAGCTTGTCATATTACCTCCTTATTAACTACCACGTCCAGTCCATCTATCTTTGAGGTGATCTTAGAACTGTCCTTCTTTGTTTTGGCCTTGGTCCAAAACTGCTCTACCCATGAACTGTGAACTTCAAGGTCAGTAGAGATGGCATAGGATAGTGGACGCTCCCGTAAGCCCTTGATCATTGATATAAACACTTTATACTTTCTCTTTCTCAGGATTTCCAAGGAACAAGAGCTGTTATGACCCTATAAGACACAAAAGGAACATTAGTGTTGATAATTAAGTATTAAGTTAAAGACTATATACAAAGATAAATAAGAAATAAAAAAAAATACAAATAAATATACATGTTTTGGACTTGAAACAGAATACTGTCTAAGTATGGAATATTCGAATCGAATGACCAAGTGATTGACAGAAAAGTTCAAGTTTCAAGTAATCGAATCGAATGAGTATGAAATATGGCTAAGGCATGAGTAATCGAATTGAATTAGGTTTCAAATGAAGAGAATGAATCTTTAAAAATTATTAAGTATAATAATCTAATAGAATATTGAATATGATCTAATCTAATTGTAACTTAATCTAATCGAATAAGCATTCGATTAGGTTGATTTATAGATTATATTAGATTCAATCTGAAATAGTTTAACTTTTACAAGTGTTGATTGATCTAATAGAATGGGAGTTCTAACTGAATCAAATGATTTAATTGAATCGAACGGTCATTCTATTAGATTAGGAATCTCATTCGATTCAAATGTAACTTTTATTCGATTAGAATGTCCTTTGTCTTTTATATTTCTTATTCTTTAATCGAATAGAGATTCGATTACTCATGACTTGGAATCTTTCTGAGCTTTTCTTTTCTAATCGAATGGACATTCGATTACTTGATACTTGGAGATTCAGTATAAATGAATTGTCTAAACGAATAGACATTCGAATGCATTGTATTTTTCATTGGTCTCTTTAATCTAATAGCTCATTCGATTGCCTGATCCTTAAACAATTTTCAACATAATCTTTCTAATCGAATGATGATTCGATCATTCAACCCTTAAACATTTTCTCAAGACAATATTTTTGATCGAATGGACATTCGATTACATTTACTTTAAACCAAACTTTATCAACTTTCTAATCGAATCCCCATTTGATTTCTCAGTTCATTCGAATCGAACAACTACTCTAATACAATGTTCATACCATTCGAATATGATACTCAAACGACCAAATATCTATATAACATCCCTTCAATGATTGTCTGGGTTCATGCCCATCACGTATGAAGATCTGGGCAATCATTACCCATATTCAAACTTATTTTCTGAGTATATTAATCCCTATACAGTCTGAAAAGCCCTAAAATGCAAAAACTATACAAAACTCGACAAAAACTCAATTAAATCAACATAAAGGGTCCTAACGATATCGGCAACAAAATTATAACATCAATTATAAAGGAAATCAACAGATATAAACCCATAAGGGTATGAACAGTTCCGTTGAAACTGTTCTTGAGCCCAGAAATTTAGAACAAGAATCAAAACATGATAAACACTATACCATGGGAAACAATTCCATGTTGATTTGATGATTTAAGAGGATTATGAGCAGCATAATTTGTGTTTGAAACTATATCTGAATAAAGGTTTGAAGGTGGTGGAAGGTTGAGAGAAAAGAGAAAAAGTAAGAGAGAGAAAGAGTGGATAAGATTTGTGAATAAAGTGAAAGACATGTTGAGTTGACCTATTTATAGGGTCAGCCTATCTCGCGATAGGGTCAAAACATCTCGAGTTATAATCGATTTTACACTCTCAACCCCGAACTTTAAAAATATTTACATGTTTAAACCCACGAAGCATTTACCCACCGAATCCAAACACTTCAAATATATACAAGATATATTTTTGTTGGGTCAACACTTAACAAATATTGCATAGAGGACCTTGTTGTAAAACATTAACCCTTTTAGTTAGATAAAAATTAAGATTAAAAGAAAGTAAAATAAAAAAATAAAAAATAAAAAATAAAAATAAAAATAAAAGTGAAGATAAACATAAAATTAAATATAATACAAGTTAAAATGATTTTAAGATGCAAATAAAAAAAAAACATAAAACTAAAAATTTGAAGTAAAGATGAAATTAATATTATATAAATTATATTAATTTTAACGCTAATTAATTTACATAATCTTGAGAAGCACATGTTTTTGGTATTTGATGAGAAAGATAGCACCATGAAATCACATTGTCAATAACTTTCTAGATCACACTTCTATTTGGATATTATTATGCCAAGAACCCAAAGTCGATTGTAAATATATTTTATCCATTTTAAACTTAACAAATATTTTAATTTCACTATGATTTGTTAAGGTAAGAATTAAGAACAATACTTATGTGGTCCCTGTTAATCCGACTTGTTACAAACTAAGCAGTTAATGCGGAAAAATATTAGATATCAGTCAAGGATCGATATATGAGATATCGGTTATCGCAGTGAGATATCGGTGGGATATTGGTAATTTTAATATCATTTAAAATTTATATATATAACAATCTAACACTAATAATTTAGTATAGTCTCATACCATTAACAAATTAGCCTTTTGAAAATTAAATAACACTAAAAATCTTAGCAAGTAATAAATGATTAAGACTTAAAGCACTAACATTGAACACTAAAAGTTGATAATTAATACTTAAAACACTAATATTGTGAATATCGGTGATATATCGGTCAAATATTAGTCCAATATCGGTCAAATATCGGTCAATATCGTCGATAATATCAGTACCGATATTCTGAACCGATATTTTTGATTTATATATCGCCACTGATATATCGGCGATATGGACCGCATAGGTTACAAATTCCATCATATCTCGAGCATAGTTTGTGTTCATCAGTATTACCCCGAATTGACTCCGACCCTCTAGTGATTGATCAAAATATTTTAAGCTTATTTAAACCTTTTGCAAATATTCTTTCAAACAAAGTTAAAGGTTGAACATGAACTTACATGCCATACGGACTTACATGCCTTCATATAAGGTGTTTAGGAATTACTTGTTTTCCCCACGTCACGTGGTTCTAATATATCCCTTTTTGTTTGATAAATTGTCAATATTTTTGTTGTTGAATTTAAATACCTTTTGAGCATTTTGCAGTTTTTCTACTTTAATAATTATTTATTTTCAATATTTTAATTTAAAGCATGAAATAATTTTTATTGTCATTAATCACTAACGGCTCGTGTATGACTGACTAATAGCATTTTTGCCTTCATCGATATGACTTATTTTTGGAGTCGACAACCGCTTCATAAGAGTGTAACCACTAGCATAGGCGAGTATTTAAGTTTATATCACTGTGATACTTACTCATTTGTCAAGCCTATCTACACATGAAGCAATGATCTTGTTGGATTTGATCTACTCTTTTCATGTGCTAGTATCGTTAAAGATAATTTCTTATCATTTTCCAAAGTACTGATCAATTCCTCAAAGTTTTTAAAATGAATTTTTTTAATTATCCGACTCCCTCTAAACAGGAGCTCCCTCTAAACGAGTGAATATATTCTGAATTTTTAATTAGCTTAACAAAATATGATTGAAATATAAAATATTTTTGGTAAGTCAAGTGACTTAATTTTGGTTTTTCTTATAGACTCTGAAATTTTTTTTGGTGAGTTTTACTTAACTTATTTTCTCCCTATAAAATTGTGACATTAAACTATTTACAATTTTCTATAAAAAGATAAAAATAAAACATAATTAGAAAGAAAAAAATAAAGTAAAAGTAAACCAAGAATTAAAATAAAATTAAAATAAAGTATCATACAAAAAAAAAATAGAGTGATAAAAAGAAAATAAAAATAAAAATAAAAAAATTACAAATAAAATTAGAAATAAATTAAAAATAAAAATAAAATAAAAATAAACTTAATTTTGAACAAAATAGATCATGCCTAGAGACTCAACAAGAAACAAAAATCGGGCACGATCAAAGGCTTTTGTGAACAGGTCCACAAAGTTGTAATCAGTGTTGACCGTTTAATAGTGACAAGTTTCTGGTCATAACAATCACGAATGAAGTGCATTCGGATGTCAATGTGTTTTGTCTTTGAGTGTTGGACCGGGTTTTTGACAATACAAACTGCTTCTTTATTATCACACTTAATGGGGGTGTTAAAGAAATTCAAACCATAATCCAGCAGCTGATATTGGATCTATATCACTTGAGAACAACAAGCAGAAGCAGCAATGTATTTTGCTTCAGTAGTGGAGGTGGACACAGTGACTTTTTTCTTTCATTGCCAGGAGATCAACCTATCACCCAGGAACTGACATTCTCCCGATGTTGACTTTCGATCAAGATTGCAACCCCCATAATCACTGTCGGTGTAATCATGCAGCACTATAGGGGAGTCTTTGGTATACCAAAGACCTAAGTAAGGCTTTCCCTTAAGGTACCGAAAAATGCGCTTTACAACAGTTAGGTGGGATTCTTTTCGATTACATTGATATCTGGCACACTGACAGACAGGGAACATGATGTCCAGCCTGCTGGAAGTGAGATACATAAGGGGAGCCGATCATAGATCTGTAAAGATGTTGATCAACTGGAGTTCCCGATGGATCTGGAGCAAGCACAGGTCTGGTAGCAATCGGAGTGAGAAAAGGAGAGGAGTCTTTAAACCCAAACTTCTCGACGATGTCTCGATCATACTTTTCTTGATGATTTAAAATTCCATCCTCCTTTTATTCAACTTGAATAACCAAGAAGAAAGTCATCTCTCCTAACGAGCTCATCTCAAACCGGCTTTGCATGACCTCGGCGACCTCTCTACACAATTTATCAGATGTAGATCCAAAAATAATGTCATCAACATACACTTGGACCAAGATCTGATCACCTTTCACCTTCTTGATAAAGAGCGTTTGATCGATAACTCCTCTACTGTAGCCATTCTTTAGCAAATGTTCAGCTAAGTAGCATACCAAGCATGGGGTGTCTGGTGAAGGCCGTTGCGAGCTTTATCAAGACGGTAAACGTAGTTTAGGCGATCAAGGACCTCAAACACTGGTGGTTGCTTCACGTAGATCTCCTACTTCACTTTTTCATACAAGAAAGCGGTTTTCTCGTCCATTTGATACACTTTGAAATTCATGTATGAGGCATAGGCCAAGAAGAGACGGATTGCCTCGAGCCTAGCCATAGGTGCATAAGTTTCATCATAATCAAGACCTTTACGTTGATAGAAACCCTGCACAACCAGTCTTGCTTTGTTTCTTGTAATAACCCCCTTATCATCTTTCTTGTTTCTGAAAACCCATTTTGTCCCAACTGGTTTCTTGTTGGCTGGCATCTTGACAAGCCTCCAAACATGAAGCTTCTTGAATTGCAACAGCTTATCTTGCATAGCTTTAACCCACGAGTTTTCCTTCAGGGCCATCTTTTAGTCTTTCGGTTCCACCTGTGAAATAAAAAATGCAAAAAGACATCTGTTAATGGTACCAGATTTACTTCTTGTTTGGATGCCAGCAGGTGGATATCCTATAATGTTCTCTATGGGATGACGTCGATGAATCGGTAACTGAGGAATGTATTCAACAATCATGACAGGTTCTGCTTAAAGATTGACAGTCGGAGTCTCAATGGGATGAAAAATGCGAGGAGCGTTTTCAAGAACATTAGTGGTTGATTGAATTGAGTCAGGTTGATCAACTCGATTCTCTTGTGCAATTTGTTTTTCCCAGAGATGTTAACCATAAGGAACCACAATTGCATCCATGGCAGTTTATGCAGTATTGCTAGAGTCACCAGTAGCATGATCTTCGGTGGCATGGGCAGATTGAACAATTTTTTCTTGAGAGGGAGGTGTGGCAACAGATTCTACCACGCTTGGAGCTGCTTGATTGTTTGCCACATGATATACTTGGTGTTGTTCCACATTGTTTGCAGTCTGAAATGAAACATCTGAATTGGTGTCAGATACATCTTCAACTTCTACCGTCTCAGTTGAATCGGTAGTTTGAACAGCAGGATTGCTAGCAACTTGATTATTTTCTTGAGATGGAGATGGAGGTGGAATTGTAGGTGGTTCAGGTATGTTGAATGGTCCAATAGAAAGATCCACTTCAAACACACTGTTGATTAAGGATTGCATCAACAAAGTTCTACCCCGTTCTTGTAAAGAAGATGGAACTTGAGTATTTGTAGGTGGTGGAATAGACATGTTGCGAAACTATTTGAACAAGTAATTATAATCTAACAGGCAATCTGGTCCCGTGCGAGCATCAGTAACATTCAGCTCTTGCCAGTCAACATTAAAGGATTCCAGTATCAGCTTGGTCTTCTTATTGTAGACTCGATAAGCGGTTTTATTAGAGGCGTAACCAACAAAATAACACTCATCAGCCTTTTCAGAAAACTTAGGATCAGAGTGAGCACCCGTATGGAATAAGGTGTAAGGAAATCCAAAAGTCTTGAAGTAATTGACTTGCGGCTTTGTCTTGTACTAGACCTCGTATGGAGTCTTCTTCAGATGCTTGTTAATGAGTACACGATTTGAATGAAGCATGTCGCGTTGATGGCTTCACCCCTAAAAAAATAGTGGAAGTTTTGAGTCTGATAACATTGTTCTCGCAGCTTCGATCAATGTTCGGTTTCGGCGTTCAGCAACTCCATTTGGTTAAGGAGTATAGGGTGCGCTGAAATGACGTTCTATTCCATTTGAACTGCAGAAGTTTTCTACCATTCTATTGCAAAATTCAGTTCCGTTGTTGCTCCTTATACAGTTGACCTTTTTATCCATCTATATCTCCACTAAAGTAATGAACTTGATCAGAAATTGGGCGGTTTCATCCTTGTGCCCTAAAAGGAATGTCCAGCTGAAACGGGAAAAGTTATCAGTAATCATAAGGCAATGGGCTTTTCGTCCAATTGCCAATGGATGGATAGGACCAAACAAATCCATATGTAATAACTGAAGAATGTAATCATGGAGTTAATCGTTTTAGGCCTGTGAGGGAGCTTGTGTTGCTTGCATTTAGAACACGAAATACATTTCTCAATGCAAGAGAAATATTTAACAGGAAATCCCCTCACATGGTCACCTTTCACCAATTTGTTTAAGTTTTTGAAATTCACATGGCCAAGACGTTTATGCCATAGAGATGAGTCGTTCCCTGAGGCCTTAGATAATAAACAAGAAGCGATCTTACGTGAATAAGAGCTATTCATGTATATTATATAAGCATCATTATGCCTTGGAGTACGCATCAAAATCCATTCTTCTGGGACTTTGAAACCTGGTTTAAGAATCAAGCATTCATTCTCAGTGAATAATGTGGAGTACTGTCAGTCGCTGATTTGTGAGACACTGAGCAAATTATGATTCAGTTGCTCCACCAGATTGACGTCATCGAACGTCAGAAATCTATTTGACACTCTCCCTTGTTTTGTAATGTTTCCTCCCATAACTCCGGCAAAAGAAACGTATCCACCATCAAACGGTTTAATGTCGAACAACAAGGATTCGTCTCATGTCATGTGTCGGGTGCAGCCACTGTCTAAGTACCAAATGCTATTGACATGCTGTCTTGGTTGACCCTACACACATTAACAACTTATGTCAGGTCCCCGATTGTTGGTAGATCGTTAACAAATCAAGTCATAACTCACACAAATAAATGTGTTGACAAGGGAGATAATGACGGGTTGCTATTTTTAGAAAGAAAACCATTTGTTAAAGGCGGAATCAATAACAAAAAGTGTAATGGCTGAATGATTAATCAAAGGTAACAAACACAAAAGATTCACTCAAAAGATTTCCATTTATATAATATAAATTATACAAACGATAATCTATCTAGGGTTTCTTGATGGGAAAGTTATATCCGTATGATTCTAGGAACAGCCGTCACTCACAAATATTCTTTCACAATTAATGAGTCTCGTCCTCATCCGCTGTTAGGAGGCGTGCCCTAAATATTCCTTTTATAGGCCTGACACCTCCTTTGCTACTGTCATTCCTTCTAGAAACCCTAAATATAATGTACATATTCAAATTACATATTCAAAGCTATGCTAAGTGTAAAATAAGTCTTCCGGGTAGGCTTTGTCTTCTCCGAGTAGACTTTGTACTCTGCCTTCTTTGGTAGACTTGATAACCTTGAAGTGTGTTCGGGAACAATTACCGGGTAGACTTTTAACTATCACCGAGTAGACTTCAGTCTTCTTGATCTTATCAGACTTTGCCCGGAAAGATCTTATAAGCAACCTTGTTCTTCCATGGTCCCTTAACTCGGGAGCATACTCGGGAGCAAAAGTGTGATCGGGAGTACTTACTAGCACTAAGCATGCTCGGGAGTACTTTCCTAGCACAAAGTGTGCCCGGAAAGCAAAATACTTGTGATTTTTCATTTTTTTCACTAGCACACAGTGTGCTCGGAAGCACTTCACTAGCACAAAGTGTGCTTGGGACTGAAAGATAGTTTTCTTCAGAAGACCAAAGATATGCAAGGGTTACTCGACACTGGAACTTGATGTGCCGGAGATAAGATGTGCCCAAGATAAAGTGTGCCCGAATCAAAAAGTGTGCTTGGGCAAAACACAATCTGTGCCCGAAGCAACACTTAACCATTATCATTACTCGAGAATAATCTTATATGTTCATTGTATGCCCGGTACACCAAAAATTCATTTCTGCATCATCAATCACTGATTTGCCCTTGCAGAACCTACTTGAATATTCACTTTGCATTTGCTACAACAACCAATGATAATATTGCCTTTAGTACCTGTTCATTCTTGACTTGTACCTTTCTTCATACCAGTTTGTACCAACGACAACGTTTTCCAACATACCATATCCTGTTTGTGCATCACACTTATCAAAATCAATATCGAGCAAACAAAACCCTAATTTTTTCAGATCGAAAAAGTAGTTCCGAAATCTGAAAAGAATCAATGAGCAATATCCAGGTCATCTCGAAATAAATAAAAGAAATCTATCTTCAATCTTATCCACAACCTTTTCAGATATGGAAATCATCAAATGAAAAGAGTTGCCCCAAAACGAGCCAAATAACCTTGTTAGATTAGATCTGGACCATTCTGACCAAATAAACATGAAATTGATGTTGGATCTCCAAACGAGTCATCAACCCAAACATCAATCCATAAAATTTTCTCCAAAACATCAAATAATTTCCAAAACTCCAAAAATAATTTCAACGAACTTCATCGTTTAACGTCCATGGTGGATTCAAGAGCGAAATGAATCAGTTCATCAATTAGTCTGAACGATTCGGTAACCCCGCTCTGATACCACTTGTCAGGTCCCCGATTGTTGGTAGATCGTTAACAAATCAAGTCATAACTCACACAAATAAATGAGTTGACAAGGGGGTTAATAACGGGTTTCTATTTTTGGAAAGAAAACCGTTTGTTAAAGGCGGAATCAATAACAAACAGTATAATGGCTGAACGATTAATCAAAGGTAACTAAAACACAGGATTCACTCAAAATATTTCCATTTATATAATCTAAATCATACAAACGATAATCTATCTAGGGTTTCTTGATGGGAAAGTTATATTCGTACGCTTCTAGGAACAGCCGTCACTCACAAATATTCTTTCACAATTAATGAGTCTCGTGCTTAGCCGCTGTTAGGAGGCATGCCCTAAATATTCCTTTTGTAGGCCTGACACCTCCTTTACACCTGTCATTCCTTCTAGAAACCCTAAACATAACGTACATATTCAAATTACATATTCAAAGCTATGCTAAGTGTAAAATAAGTCTTCCGGGTAGGCTTTGTCTTCTCCGAGTAGACTTTGTACTCTGCCTTCCTTGGTAGACTTGATAACCTTGAAGTATGTTCGGGAACAGTTACCGGGTAGACTTTTAACTTTCACCGAGTAGACTTCAGTCTTCTTGATCTTATCAGACGCCCGGAAAGATCTTACGAGCAACCTTGTTCTTCCATGGTCCCTTAACTCCTTGCTATTAAATAGCTTATTAGCAAAGTGTGCTCGGTAGCACTGTACTCTGCTAGAGTTAAGCCCTGCTTGATGTTACTTGGAATATATCATTACTCACATCAAGCTTACTCGGACCACTATTATTAATGAATACCTTGCCCGGTCTTCCAATCACTTGGTTAGCCAAGAGCTTACCCGGGGTAAACCTTACTCGGCTATGAAGAACAAACTTGCTAGATATAGTGAACCCTGCCCGGGTATACACTAACTTGTGAGCATTGCTCAGGTATTCACTAAAGAAGACTTATTGAAGATAACCTTGCCGGTAGGTAAGATATCATGCCCGGTTAAGTAAAACCTTGCTCGGATGTCTTAGGTGTGCCCGGTTCCATACTTGGCAAAGTCTGAGGAGGTTGAGATGATTCCAATCTTCCTTATGATCATATTTAGGTCACATCTTGACTCAACAACTTAATTAGATACGGTTTCCCGAGACTTAGTTGTCTCGGGAGGATCAACCATAAGGTTGTCAAATTTTATCTTCTTATTGTGCTTTATGAAGTGTTGGGACGTGTCAGAGTAAGAAGAACTGTCTTTAGGATTCCATGCACGTGCAGGTTTCCTGTTTTTGGAAGATTTTCTAGACTGTCTTCTCTTTGGTTTTAAATAAAATCCTCAGATTTCTCAATCTTTGGATTCCTTTTCTGATATCTTTTTGATGAATTCTTAGACTTTTTCAGTCTTGTAACCCTTATTGCTCTCTTCTTTTTGGTTATCCAGAAATGAGGTTTATTGTTTTTCTTATTTTTGAATCTCATAACTATTTCACTGGAAGAACTATCAGACTTATCATTTCTTGTTCTTGAGCTTTATTTAGCTCTGGAATGGAATTGATTAAACTGACTGTTCGTTTCTCTTTGCATTTTATGCTAGTTCTTGCAATGTATTACAAGGTGAGACGGGTTACCACACACATAAAAAAGTCTTTTCTTGCCATCCCTATAGAATCCGTTAGAACTATAATTCATGGGCTGTGGTGAATAAGGTGACGCTTGGAACAGAACAAACAGGTTATCTAATCTATAAACCTAATCATCAAAAACATTTGAATAGAATGACTTGATATAGTCTTGTGAATAACAACCATAATAGCTGATATCAAACTGATAGTAGATTTTAGGTTGATAAAACTGATTAGTTGGTTGATAAAAATTGTATTCATGAGGTGGAACATATTTACTCGAAGTACTAGTATTTACTTTTTCAAAACAATCTTCTTTGACTTTATCTCCCTCTACTTTACGATCACTTGATGAACAGCTTGGCATGTTTGTATTCACGGACACATTTTCTTGCACATTTCTATTATAAACAATCTCATCAACAATAGTTTCACAATCACTATCAGAAGTGGAAACATCATTTTCATTCACATCATCAAGAGAAGTGCCAACATGAACACTCTCACAAAT
>NW_027504628.1:0-20433 GCF_021521415.1 Bidens hawaiensis
AGAACATGACAAAGACTTAAAACTAAGACCGAGGTCTTTACAAAGAAGTTTAAAAATACGAAAACACGGATGTCCAAGTCGATGATGCCATTGGAGTGGTGATGCGGATGTAGTTGCATTAACCTGTGGAAGCGAGGTTCAATGATTGAGATAGTAAACATCATGGATGTTCTCCCCCCGCATGAGAGGCGCCCCCGTTTTGAGATCCTTCACAAAAAAAATGAAAAGGAAAAAATTCAACAGAAACTTGATTAGTACGACATAGTTTAGCAACCGATATTAAATTGGTGTGTATGTTAGGGACACATAAAATATTAGGTAAGGATAATGGTTTGGTTTTAGTAGAAAATTGAGTTGAACCAGTATGAGATATAGGGAGACCCGTACCATCACCTAGAACTGTAGGTTCCTGGACGGATCGTACACGGGATGTTCTCTAACAACGCAGGTGCGGAATCCCTGCGTAAGTAGGTTACGAGTGTAGATATAGAATAACACAAGCAATGAATCAAACACGTAATATTATTAACCGAACACGTGACTCGTAGTCACTATTACAGACACTGGAACTAGCAAACACGTCTGCTTAAACTCGAACACTTGACTGAAACCCTAAACTCCTTCCCCCGACGATTCGGCTGTAACAATCAATATATACACGACAACTTCGCCACAGGCGAAGTTGTCTGTAACTTCGCATATTCAACAAGTTCGCCTGAGCGAACTTGTTGACAACTTCGCTAGTTACACAAACAAAACATAATCAAATACACAATTACAATACAGACTCGATTACAATTACAAGACTATGAACTACTGACAAACATGTACCAACAGACTCCCCCTTGGCAGTAGCTTCATATCTTGATTCTTCAAAACTCGAGTCTTGTAATCTGCATCTCTAAGCGTGCGCCCCTTCTTTCACACATACTGTCACTACACTTTGATATCTCCTAGCTTGATCCTTCCAAGCAGGAATGTAGAAGATCTTCTTGTTGTTGAGTACTTCCAGATCAGCTTGCGACAGGTTAACAAGATGCATCGGGTCGTAAACCCGAAGCAGTTCTTGTTCATCCTCGTCCTCCATTACTGCCTCTGCAGTCTCACAGTCCACAAACCACCATTTCAAATCTTTCAGCACATCTCGAGGCATAAGCTTTCATGGGTACCTCCTTGATACATCGGACTGGTTTGTACTTCATCACCATCCACGGTTTACCATCTGCTCTCATACCTCTCTCTGTATCCTTCACTAATTTTCCCTTTTGTGGCTTTAGCAACTCAAACTTCTTTTCTTTTACTCCTTCTTTCCACATTATCTTCTCAATCATTCTAGCCATATTGTCGTTGTTTCGGTTTATCAGGCCCAACCTGGCCAAATCTTTTACTTCACATTCAGGCAATGTGTTGAACGATCTCAACATTCTCTTGAAATATTGAACGCCATCATAACGCTTCACCACAAACAACTTGAGCTGTTCATCATAGATCCAACAAATAATCCCCTTTTTCGCCTCTGCATACCCTTTAATGTTGTAGCTCTTTCTGAACATGGTTGGAACAGCAGGCTTCTTGGTCTTGACAAACCAATGAGCATATTCTTCCTTCCATCTAGGCTGCTCTTCCCACACCGTCTCATCCAACACCGTTTCATCACCAACACCCGACTTTTCCACTTCGGGAATGTCATGCTCAACATCATCATCCATTATCTCACCTTCTTCTAACACATTTTCCACATTAATCTTTTCCCCAATCCTCTCAATCTCATCCACGGGCAACACGTCGTCATCATCCATAAACTCATCGTCTTCCTCATCATCCAACTCCTTTAAAGCATCGATAACGTCCTCAACATCAGCATCATCACCCATATCAACAACAACATCACCAGCTACATCTGTAGACTCCCCCTCAGTTGTGGAAGCCCCAAGAGCCTGAGAGGTTCTTGGCAGCTCACCACCTGCACCCGAAGGTGCATTGGGATCATCGTTATGATCTTCTCGTCTTTTCGTTCTCAAGTCATCGCCCCTACAAGTCTTCTCCCCCTGAGATGCCAAGTATTCCTTGAAGGCATCAATTATTCTTCCGTGTTCGACCAGGAGGGCAGCTTGTAGTCGATTGGATTCCACTAGGCGTTCAATAGTCTTAGACTGTTCGGCAACAATACGCTCTAGTGATGTAATCCGTTCAGCATCTGAAGTAGGCAGTGGAGTTGGCGGAACATCAGTAGCAGAAGTGACCGCAGGTGGTACACTTGGTAACCCTGCAGTTGTTGTGATAGTCGAATCAACGAAGCGTGCGACTACCACCGGTGGATCAAACGGTTGTGGTGGTAGAGACACCACTGCTGGAGCTGACGCTTCGACAGTCGAAACCTGTGCAGTAGTAGGAAGAAGTGACATACCTGACAAGACAGGCGGAGCAAAACGTACATGCCTTGAAGTCTCCCCCGCTCCAGTAGCCATACCTAGTCGTTCTCGTCGCGAACGTCTCATCACAAGTTGTACCGCTTCTTCCTCATCTCCCTCCTCGTCATCAACTCTCGGCCTCTTACCCGAAATCCTTTCACGAGTCACCAATAGCCGTCTGGCCTCAGCAAACGTTTCATCTAACTCGGATTCAGCTACCGAAGTAGCTGCTGTAGAAGCATCCATAAATTGAGGACCCGAGATACCCATATCAAACAAACCGTGTCCACTGAAAGCAGCATCCAGATCAACGTTTTCAGCCGTGGACATAGTCTGTGCAATAGTAGCTGGCATAGCAGCAGAGGAGACAACAGGCGCAGCTGCTACAGCATGAGGTGCTGCCGCCTGATGTGGTTGTGGATCCCTGAACTCATCCCCTCCTGCAGGAACATACTCCGGGTTGATGAGATACCCGAAAAGCGGAGTATGCCTTGGACGGCGTTCAGGGTTGCTACGAGTGCTCGACGTCCTACATTGAGCAAAAATACGCTTTGTTACACACTCAACATATCGAATAGGGCGCCGTTGCGGTAGAGACGGAGCGACATGATTAATAATCATTTGAAGAAATCGCGGATACATGATAAATCGTTCTCGCGCCGTCGCCCGTCTCTGACGATCAATCTCATAGAAAATCATCTGACTAAAAGAGTAACGACGATTGTAAGTCAGGGCCGTCATGGCAGATTGCATCGTCGCACCCATCCCGTCTGTTCCTGCTTTCCTGCCGGACATGCACACAATTAACACGTGCATCAGAAAACGCCATTGGTCCAGCAGAAAGCCTTTCCTCCTCTGCGAGTCCCCCAGCGGACCCGAATAACCCATTCTCAAGTATGCTCCGTCACGGAAAGGAGCTACGAACTCCGTTGGGTCGTCTCGTGTCTCATCGCCGAACTGCAGAGCCAACCGAATGTCTTCCGAAGAAAACTGTATGTCTTGACCATTGACGGTTGCTCGCATCACAGGAGGTTCAGGTCGGCAATCATAATACAACGTCTGCCAGAAGTCTTCGATGTTAGGCAGAGATATGGGTAGTGTATTAGTGATTGCATGAAACACCCTTGATCTCTGGAGAAAAGTGATAATCTCCCTGTAGTCGTCAACGCCTCGTGCGTCAGGATCCAAAGTAATGTATTGGTTATGAGCTGGAAAGAATTGTCGTTGCTCATCACCATCATCACCACCAGTTCCTCCAACTGCAGCCATATCTGCACAAAACAAATCAAGTTAGAGACGTTTTACGTAACTCACAAGTTCGCAGTGTAGCAAGTGCGAAGTTGTGATGTAAGATACACAGGCGAAATTAAAGTTGAGGCGAAGTTGGGGACAACTTCGCATCATCAGTAAATTCGTCTAAAAAACAGTTAAAAGAAAAGGATATAGGCGAAGATAAGGATAACTTCGCCACGGCGAAGTTACAGTTAAGTTCGCCAGGGCGAAGTTGTGGATAACTTTGCCAAGGCGAAGTTGATGATAACTTCGCCACGGCGAAGTTGTGGTTAACTTCGCCAGGCGAAGTTGTGGATAACTTCGCCCTAGGCGAACTTAAGCGTTTGGCGAAGTTGAGATTAACTTCGCCAAAACCATAACTTCGCCTGAAACAGAATCGGCGACTGTTCGGATTCTGAGGACGAAATCCGATGTTTTCGGACCGATTAAACGATAGAAACATGAAGAACAACATATTTCAAAGGTGTATGGATGAAAAGATCGTCCATGAACACGTAACGAGAGGTCGAAAAAACTTGGTTTCGAGGGTTAGACGACCCGAGGTCTCTAACCGGGTAAAAGTATAAAGTGAATGAAAGGATGAAATCGACAACACATACCACTCAGTATAGTAGAAACAAGGAACAAAAGATCGAAATCGAAAGTGTATATAAAAAAAAAAAGTTAACCGGAATTAAGGATAAGTTCGCCGGAAAAAGTTAATAAAAAAAAATTTCACTGTTGAAAACTCCTTTTATAGGGCTGAGTTGGTTCAGGCGAAGTTATTCTTAACTTCGCCTAAGCGAAGTTAAGTACAACTTCGCCGATTCAACAACTTCGCCCGATATTTACAAAAACAGCCCTTTCAGTTTGAAAAATCTTGAAAATATCCTTATAAGTTACCAAAAAGAGTTAAACAAAAATGATCAAGACCCAGTAACCAACAATAAAAATATAACTACAAAAACAGAAAATACTTATAAAATTTTAACGAAATAAGGGATCAAATTTCAGTCTAGTCAGGGACCACTACGTTTTAGAAAAGATCCGAACAGGAATCATACTAACTATGTGACTGTCACTTGGATCCGTGTTTGGCTGTATTATGACATAGAGAAACAGGTTGTAAGCATGTAATAACTTAAATGGTTTTCATTGTTTCTGTGATACGGATTAAGGTTCAGTTAAGCTCAAAAATTTAAGTTGGCAACAACTCAGAGGTAATGATGCCTTATATCTATTCTCAAAGCGTATTTGGCTATACCCAAGTCACCCCGAATTGACTTCGACCCATAGTGTCTGATTAACTTGTAGATACTCGTTGTCTGCTTCCCGTTTTCTTCTTACTCCAAACTTGAGAAATCTTGAGAAGTTTCGGTTCTCGTGTTTATTGTCACTATTTCTCATAAGTACAAAAATTATACATGTTTTTTTTTTTTTTTTTTTTTTTTTTTTTTTAATCAAACCTAAGAATTTTCATCGGAGTACTAAACTACTGCAAGTCCCGAATCTGGATCACTGCAGTGTCTTTAAATGCTTTCTTCACGGGAATCAGAACACTCACGGGCTCGTGTATGACTGGGTAGTTGCTTTTCTGCCTATCCTTCGAAAAGATATGTATGAAGACATACAAAACTCTTAAGAGGTTTCCACATAAATTCGAGTAAATTTAAGTTAGTATCACATCTACTTTTACGCACCATTAAAATTACCATGACATACAATGACTGTTCTAAAGCCTTTTAAGCTTATTAACTTCACTAGTTAGGCACACATAGTCAGTATATATATCATTTTCCAAGGTTGGATCAATTTTCTTTTAAACACAGCAAAGAACTTCTTACGAAGTAATAGACTTGAAAAGTAATTTCATTTCCCTAAAAAAATTTTGAATTCAATCGCCCCAATCATGTCAAAGTCATCAGGTAAACGGCTATCCTGAAGATCCATTGGATCAGCTGGACCGACCACATACAAGTATGTGTCCTTCTTACTAAGAATGACCGACTAATTTTCAGCAACTGAAAGAAAAACATGTCAACACTGCCCCAGTTACTTTCAGTCTTCCGGTTAATGGCTATCCTCATTTCCTAAGTCGAAAACAAGGACCAAAACATATCCGAGGAGATGTCCATCAAACTGAGGTAACCGACTAATTTTAAGCAATAAAGACACACATTTTTTTTTTTTTTTTTTTTTTTTTTTTTTAATCAAAAACAAAGACATGGTTACTCGGGATTGATCATCCCATTTAGCTCAATTAGGTTTTGAAATCTGGATTTATCAAACGCTTTTGTAAACAAGTCAGCAAAATTTTCAAGTGTATCAACTTTTTCGATCTTGATCAGTTTCTTCTCAGCACAATCCCGTATGAAGTGATGACGAATGTCAATATGCTTAGTTTTACTGTGCTTCACGGGATTGTTAATTACTGAGATGGCGGCAGTGTTATCAATTAAAATACGAGCGAGTAAGAAATTCAGACCATAGTCGCGCAATTGTTGCTGAATCCATAAAACCTGAGAGCAGCAGTTGGATGCTGCCATGTATTCAGCTTCGCAAGTTGAAATTGCAACTGATGTCTGTTTCTTGCACTGCCAGGAAACTAATCTTCCTCCAAGAAACTGACAGCCTCCTGTTGTTGACTTCCGACTCTGATTACAACCTCCATAATCAGAATCAGTATATGCCACCAGTTCAACGTCTCCTCCCTTTGGGTACCACAATCCTAGTTTCGGCTTGCCCTTGAGATACCGCAAAATCCTCTTCACACCTTTCATGTGAGATTCCTTTGGGTTTGCCTGAAAGCGAGCACAAAGACAAACAGAAAACATTATATCAGGCCTAGAAGCAGTTAAATACATTAAAGAACCTATTATCGCCCGATACAGAGTAGGGTCCACATCTGTGTCACCATCTGATTCAGCTCCCAATTTGTGATTGATGCAGATTGGAGTGTCATATGGAGAACTGTCCTCCATCTTGAATCTTTTCAGCACATCATGAACATACTTTGTTTGATGAATGAACATCCCATCTTTCTTCTGATCAACCTGCAATCCTAGAAAGAAAGTTAGTTCACCCATAGCACTCATCTCGAATCGTTTCTTCATGACAGCCTCAAAATCTTGACACATGGATACTCTTGATGCAGCAAAAATGATGTCATCCACGTAGACTTGAACCAGTAAGAAGTCACATCCTTCTCTCTTCACAAACAGCGTACTGTCGATCAAACCCCTTTCAAAACCATTTTCCAGCAAGTAGTCCGATAACGTTGAATACCAGGCACGAGGTGCCTGATGTAAACCATATAACGCCTTGCTCAACCTGTATACTTGATCAGGAAAGTCTGGGTCAGGAAAACCCGGTGGTTGCTCAACATACACAACCTCGTCAACTTTCCCGTTAAGAAACGCACTCTTTACATCCAACTGAAACACCTTCATCTTTTTGAAAGCAGCAAACGCCAAAAACAATCGAATCGCTTCTAACCGGGCAACAGGAGCGAAAACCTCATTGTAGTCAATACCCTCTTGCTGATTAAAACCTTTAACAACCAGCCTCGCCTTATTTCTCACAATAATCCCCTTTTCATCTCTCTTGCACTTGAACACCCATTTCGTGTCTATAGCATGCACATTCTTTGGTTTTTCGACCAAAGTCCAAACTTCCATTTTCTCGAACTGAGCCAACTCTTCTTGCATAGCTTCGACCCACGAACTGTCCTTCAAAGCCATTTGATAATTCTTCGGTTCAATTTGGCTTATGAAGCAAGAGTACAAACATTCATTCATAATACCTGTATCTTTAATGCTTGTATAAACACAGGTGTGCTCATTCAAGCTACTTCTGGTTTGTACACTAGAGGACACATCACCTATAACATTTTCCAGTGGGTGATCTTTGTGAATTCTAGTGGTCGGAGCAGCACTGACATGCAAATTGTCTTCCAAGTTTGAAGAGATCTCATCAATGGTTGTTTCAGGCTGAGAGTGAAAAGGATTAATAAACTCATCTCCAGCTGAGGATGCAGGGGTATCGATAGAGTTTGATGTGGAAGGCTGAGATTTTTCTGTCATCTGATGTTGCACTAGCTCCTCTTCCTCATCAAATATCATCTTCGTCACAACTCTTTCGTCTTCTTCAGCAATTTCCAAATTAGGTACGTTAAACGACTTAAACAGTTTAACATAGTCAAAAAGCTCAGCAGGTCCATTGCTTGGTTTTGGCGGTTGATAACTAGTAATGTCGGTGTTACACACCACCTCCACCTTGCAAGTTGTCGTATTGAAGACCCGTCTGTTGGGAGTCCCAACAACATAACCGACTAGGATTCCCTCATCGGCTACTTCACCAAATTTCGAGTTAGTCTTCAAAATCGAACAAGGAGAACCAAATGGTTCAAGACCGCACAAGTTGGGCTTCCTACCGTGCATAAGCTCGTAACAAGTTTTTCCAAGTCTCTTAACTGTTAACACCCGATTCAGAACATAGCAGGCTGTAGCCACTGCTTCAGCCCAGAACATCACAGGAAGCTTTGAGTCTGCCAGCATAGTTCTGGCTCCTTCAATCAACGTTCGGTTCTTCCTTTCAGCTACTCCGTTCTGTTGTGGCGTATACGGAGCGCTGTATTGATGCTCAATACCCTTCTGTAGACAAAAGATTTCCATCTCAAAGTTCTTGAACTCTGTCCCATTGTCGCTTCTGATGAATTTAACTGATTTACTCATGACATTCTCGACTTTTGTAATGAGATTCTTTACCATCTGAGTCGTCTCGTCTTTCGTTTTCAGAAAATATACCCACGAGTATCGCGAGTAATCATCAGTTATCACCAAGCAGTAAGAAGTACCGCCTAGACTTTGTACATTCACCGGACCGAAGAGATCCATATGAAGTAGTTCTAGAGTACCAGCAATTGAGTTGATCGTCTTGGTGAGATGGCTTTTCTTGTGTTGTTTTCCCTTCTTGCACGCTATGCATTTATCTTCAAAGTTAAAACTCTTTAAGGGAACGCCCATCACAAGCCCATTTTTGACAATGTAGTTCATCTTACGAAGATGAATATGTCCCATTCTCCTGTGCCATAATTCTGATTCAGATTCGCTTGCCTTTGTCATTAAGCATGATTCTCCGGTGGCCATTTCAGTAGACCTCATATCCATCACGTATGTATTCGTTTCACGTGGAGCTTTCATTACTATCCATTCTTCTGGTATATGAAAACCAGGCTTCAATACAATCGCTTCATTCTTAGTGAAATGGACAGTGTATTCTTTATCACAGATCTGCGACACACTCAGCAGATTGTGCTTTAATTCCTCCACAAAGTTTACATTTTCAAGTGTCATTCTCCCATTCGACACAGTTCCTCTCCCAGTTATTCTTCCTCCGCTTTCACCAGCAAAACTAACTCTAGCTCCCTGAACAGGTTTTAAGTCTTGCAACAAGTGTTTGTTGCCTGTCATGTGCCTGGAACAGCCGCTATCTACAATCCAAAGATTGTTTGCAGCCCTGTTCAACTGTTCCTGCACCATAAAACAGAGAGTTAGAATCTTGGGACCCAAGACCAATTGGTCTTGGATCGATACATCCCGTATCCTGGCTTTCTCAAGTTAGCATCAGGATAATTTCTGTACGTCCTGTTAGGGAATCTCCCTGCAGATTGAGTGTAATGCCTTCCAAACCTTTGAGAATAGAAAGTGTTATTTCTTGTGGTTTGGTTGTAAAAATGAGGTTGGTTTTTATGAAAATTTGAATTCGTTACATTTTGGCATTTTTTAAAGTTTTCATTTTTAGCAGGAACAAAATGACGCTTATTCTCATTTTTATTTGGCTTCACATCTCTAAATCTCGGTTTCAAAGGACAATCTGCAACTAGATGTCCTAACTTGTTACATCTAAAGCAACATCTACTCTCCATTTTCTTGTCAAATGTTGGTTTGGATGTAGAGGCAGTGTTACCAGCCGTTCGTCTCACATAAGGTGGGACGTACGGATTGAGTGGAGAACTCTTTTTAGAAACTTCATTTTTATCTCCATCGGTGGGTAAACCTACCTTCTCTTTTGTCTGACCAGATTCGGACAACATATCCGAATCTGATGAGACTGGACTTGATACAGAAATATTCACACTAGAAACAGGCGAACTTGTTTCGCCACAGCTAACACTTGGTTCGACACTAGTAATTTTGATAGTAGTTGTCTGAGGAACTTCGAAATCAACAGATTTCTGAACACTTGGATTATAAGTATAATTGTGGTTAAAGGGTGGTGGAACTTCGTGATATCCGATTCCTCCCCTCTTTGCAGAGGTACCTGGATCACTCACGAGGTGATCAAGGATGGCCGAGGAATTCCTGAACTGCTCAAGTTTGCGGTTCAGTTCCACCACCTTTACCTGGTGGTCAGCAATCTGTTTATCCCGATCAGCAATCACTTTAGTTTTTTCTTCCAAAACTTCATAACTAAGATCAATTATTTCAATTTTCTCAGCAAGTTTAAGCTTTAAGCTTTGAATGTCTTTTTCACATGCTTTTATTTTAATTTTATAACTTGTTTCTCTTGCTTTTGTAAAATGGTGATCTTCTTTGATAGTTTTAAAGTCAGCATCTAAATGGACATACTGATCAGTTATTGTTTTAAGTTGCTCAGACAAATTCTCACAACTTGTACAAATAGTTGTAGGACTTACCTCGGAGCGATTATCTTTGTCATTTGCCATGAAAGCGGTTTCTTCTTCATTTGTTTTCTCAATTTCTTCAACCTTCTCACATTCTTCAGCTTCAGACTCAGCCATGTTTGCTTGCTCACCAGAACCACTTGGGCGTTGATTCCAGTTGTACTCTCCTGCCTCTCTGGTCAACATGGCATTTATCTCTCTGTTAACTCCTGAGTGTTGTGTAGGTCGACCTTGTCCACGTTCAACCCTCTCATTTCTGCATTCCTTGGCAAAGTGCCCGTACTGTTGACAATTGTAGCACCTTACCTTGGACTTGTCGAACCCGGGCCGACCACCAACGAACTTTCTCCCCGTTTTATTCATGAAACGCTTGACTCGCCTCACTATCATGGCCATTTGCCATTGCAAGTCCATCTCCTCCAGATCATCAGCATCGATCTGGTCATAATCCTCATCCAGAACAGCAGGGTCCACAATCTTCCCCTGGATGTAGTTTTCGTAGGAAGCAATAAATGAAGCATAGACTGCAAACTGCTCTTCAGCAGATTTTACACTCATAGGCATCTTGGTATAATTATTGCTTGATGCATTTACAGAAAAACTACTTGTGGATGCTTGAGGCTTGAAGTACTAGATCCTCCAGCAACGAAACATACATCACCATTCGTGTTTACAGAAACGTTTCCATCATGAGGAAAGTCGGGACCTGACTCCCCTTTTGAGTAAAAAGCTGCAGATTCAGGTCTCGAACTTGAGCCTGAGTTAATCTTTGCACCATACATACCAGGGTCTTGTATCTGGTCTGTTGGTGTTTCTTTTCGAACCATATTGAGCTCATAAGTTCTGAGCTTGTTTACTGCAGTTTCCAAATCACAGTTAGGAAAGTCTCTGTCTTCCCTCATAAGGACGGTGTACATTTCCCACTTCGGTGGGAGAGCATCGAGAAGCTTTTCGACGATCTCTTCTTCTCGGTAGGCAATCGAATAATTGCTAAGCTCTGTCATTAGATGATAGTATCTGGTGATAATATCATCCAAAGATTCATTCTTCAAATATTTGAAGACGGAGAACTGGGTCTTCAAGAGTTTAATCTTTGAGGCACGGATACCTACGTTCCCCTCGAATCTGTTTTCCAGAGCATCCCAAAGCTCTCTTGCAGAAGTGTACTTTCGGAACGTATGGAGAACTTCTTGAGGAAGTGCCATTGTTATCGCTGCATGGGCCTTGCTCTCGGCCTCATACATTTTCTTTTCTTCGTCCTCCATTTTACTGTACTTCTTCACCACGTCACGTCCTTCGTATTGCATGGTTGGAGGGACGTATCCATCTTGAATGCACACCCACATTTTGGCATCCTGATATTTAATGTACTGGATGAATCTATCCTTCCATGCCACGAAGTCTGTTCCCTTCATCAACCTCGGGGCCTTAGTGGCTGACCCTGCCTCAACTTCCATCTTGACCAAATCGGAGATGTTGATCGATGACATCCTTGTAAAACCTGAAAAACCTGAAAGAAAAAAAAAAAAAAAAAAAAAAAAGAAAATATTAAAACAGCTCAGTAGGCGAAGTTAAGGATAACTTCGCTTGAAGGTCAACTTCGCTGAACAGAGAACTTCGCTGAGGTCTTTAATTCGCTTGAATTGGCGAAGTTAAAGTTAACTTCGCTTAGCTCTGGCGAACTTATGAGTTGAGCGAACTTGGGTAGTAAGCGAAGTTGTGGATAACTTCGCTAAGGCGAACTTATGAAATCTGCGAACTTAAGTGTGAAGCGAAGTTGCGGATAACTTCGCTAAGGCGAACTTATGAGTTGAGCGAAGTTGTGGTTAACTTCGCCAAACTTTATATCTTCGCCAAAAACCCTAATTCCAGTGACGGCAACTTCGCCTGAATTCAACAACTTCGCCTGAAGATCAGCAAGTTCGCCCGATGAACCTGGAAGTTTTTCCAGATCTGTTTTCTTCAAACCAGAAGCTCCCGATCAATGCTAAGGCTTGAAAATGACTGTCAAGCACTAGTAGAACACAATCCCAACAAAAATACGTCTCGCGAATAGGTCAAACGAGACGAAACTACACCCGCGTGAAATCCCGAACCTCACAATCGAGCCGATGGCTCTGATACCAATTGTAGGTTCCTGGACGGATCGTACACGGGATGTTCTCTAACAACGCAGGTGCGGAATCCCTGCGTAAGTAGGTTACGAGTGTAGATATAGAATAACACAAGCAATGAATCAAACACGTAATATTATTAACCGAACACGTGACTCGTAGTCACTATTACAGACACTGGAACTAGCAAACACGTCTGCTTAAACTCGAACACTTGACTGAAACCCTAAACTCCTTCCCCCGACGATTCGGCTGTAACAATCAATATATACACGACAACTTCGCCACAGGCGAAGTTGTCTGTAACTTCGCATATTCAACAAGTTCGCCTGAGCGAACTTGTTGACAACTTCGCTAGTTACACAAACAAAAACATAATCAAATACACAATTACAATACAGACTCGATTACAATTACAAGACTATGAACTACTGACAAACATGTACCAACAAGAACGATTTCATCGGGACCGCCATATTCCGAAACAGAGGAGAGTGTGGCTGGACAAGAAGTGAGATGATGCGAGGCACCACTGTCCATCATCCACATTTGAGATCCCGGAGTAGAGGTGACGGCATTGGCAACAGGGTTGGACGAGTGATTGTTGAAGGTGATCTGATTATCTTTTAGAAACCTGGCGAGCTTTCGACAGTCACGAGTGTCGTGACCCGAGATGTTACAAAAGTTGCAAAACTTATTTGTACGATTACTAGATGGACCCGGTTGAAACCTGTTAGACCGAGATGGTCGCTGGGATGAGGCGGGTAACGGCGTTTGGGCATTCCGGTTTTGAAGATCGGAATGGCGGAAATGGTGCCGAACTTGTTGTCTTTGGGTTGCATTCGCCGTAGCAATGACGGGGTTAACGGGTCGGTAATCAATTACAAAATAAAAGTAACTCAAAAACAAACAAACATAAAAGCAAAAACAAGAAACAAAATCAAAACATATAAACCTTTAGTAAAATACAATTAACCATGCACAAATAAACCTTCAGTAAAATATGTTGACTGTCCACTTTTGAAACAAAGCTTTTTTAACTTGCTTCTATGCTAAACAATTAAAAAGAAAAAAACCTTCTTTTCCTTTTTTTCCTGGCCCATTTATTTCAAAGGTAACCCAAAAGCGAATATAATTTGAAGCCCAAATGTTGCTGAGTGCCACTTTATGCTTTTGACAGCTTGCCATATACATTTCCATAATGATTGAACAATATATTTGTTTTTTAAATTGATTTTCACAAAATAAATACAATCAGTCAATCACTAATCAGATCCTAATGTACATAACACTTTAAAAAAATGTAATCCGCATTAACAATATTATTTTTAAATTATTCGTTCAATATATGTTAGAACACAAATTCTCACATACTTGTCCAAATTGTTTATGAACTATAGGACTAACAAGTAATACAAAGTGAGCCGAACTGCTCATGAGCTACTCGAGATCAGCTCCTTAAAACTCGAATCTATTTGATTTTAAATGAGCCCGAGCTTTTACAGAAGCCCATTTCATAAACGAGCACGAGCCCAATTTTACATATCAAGCTCGAGCCGGCTCATGAGACTAATCAAGTTTTTCCTTTATGTATACTTTTATTTAATATATTTCTATAAAAACTATTATTATGTACAAAATTACGATATAATTATATATTATATTTCATATAAAAGTTACAACTGTAAAATGTAGATAAATAGTTATAAAAATATATATAAGAAACAATTAAATAACTATTAATAAATAATAAAACGTTCCGACTCAAAGCCGAACTCGAGTTTAAGAAGCTACTCACAAACCGAGCTTAAGTTTTAGCTCTCTTAAGTTAGAAAGAGCCGAGCTCGAGCCTTAATGAGCTTGGGCTCAGTTTGATTACACCCACTAACAAAAAGTGATGAGAAGGATATGGGTGATAAATGCATATAATGTGCATCAAAGTTAGCTCCAATCATTGATCAATGAGTTAACTGTTGACAATACTTGATAAAAAAAATATATAGTCTCATTATTATTATTTAAGATAGTAAAGCTACAATTAATCAAGGAAAATTACAGATTCTTCATTCTTGGTTGATCATACTTCTCGAATTCTTTGATGATGAATCATAAAATGTCAGAAAACTAAAATTAGGACTCCATTTTATCACTTCTCATATGAATAATAACACGATAAATGAAAGCGAGACGATGATATGCATCCGGTTGGTGTTTATTTGTTCGGATGGTGAAATTTGTTGGGGTGGTGGATTGTAGTAGTAGAATGGGAAGTATGGGAGGATCGGGTTGGGTGGTGGTGGAGCTGGGTATCCGTATCCACCTCCACCACCACCTCCCCCTCCACCTCCTCCAGCTCCAGGAGCTGGAGGAGGTGGGGAATAATATGGGAAATTGGGAACTGAGGGAGTGGCGGGAGGGGGGTTCCCGCCATAACTTGGTGGGGACTGGGAGGGTGGGGGTGGACAGTTTGTGTCCGCTGAAGGTGGTGGTGGAGGTTGTGATGGAGGGGGTTGGCATGGGTTTTCGCATTCGTCGCACATGGTGCAAGAGACTTGGTCTCGGGTTGTGGTGGCGGTGGCGGTGGCGGTGGCTGGCCGGAAATTATGGTTTCCGGCTATGATTAAAATAGTAAAGAAGAGTGAAATTAATGAAAGTTGAATCATTGGTAGGAATGTGGGTTTGAAAATGAAGCAAGGGATGGACAGTTGGGAGAAGTGGTGGTTTTATAGGAGGTCAAAAGTTTGAAATTAATTATTTAATTGTTTTTATGTCAATATATGTGTAATTTTATATGATATGATATGTTATTTATTATTTTTTGTAAAATAGTTAACTGCTATATGCAAATATATAGATTTGTAGGGTTGAGTTAAAATACAAATAAAATTAACATACAAAGCGTATGAAGTGAGTATTGAAAACGACACATTGGCAATTTGATAATTACGTGCATAGTTAAATTATGCTAAACCATAAAAGTCAACTAGTGTAGTTTTATTTCGTTATAGTATTTACAACTATCGTAATAATATTACGTTAGTTGTAAATACTATAGCGTAATTTTATTACACTAGTTATATATTGTGTTATAACATAATTACGGTATGTGCATAATTATAAATATGTCACTGCATCATTTCCGTCCCTCACATCGTACGCTTCGTACAAGTTGTTAATTTGTATTTGATCCACCTCAAATAGCACGTGAGATTTGAAATTCCCAAAATAACCCTTCAGATCTCACGTACACGTGAGTTTGTGAGATTCCCCGTGACTTTTCGTGGTCCAATCAGATTCTGCCAAGTGTGTTTCACTCCCACCTACCACGATATTTTTCATCCCAAATCTGTCGGAAACGTAACTTTTGACACCAAATATAACCTGAAAAAAAACCAACTTTAACGTGATGTTTCAAGTTGTTTTCATCTGCAACGTGAGTTTTCAAAGTTATGGTTTTTAAAGTTATTTTGAAATTCATCTCTCAAATGAATTTTGTAAATTTCAAAAAACCTAAAACATCTTCATCTTCATCTTCTTCATCATATTTATCACCTTCATCATCTTTAAGCATCTCAACCTCCATAACATCCACCCATACATCAACCACATCATCATACTTACTCAACACACCTTTTAACTCATCCACCATATATATCACCTCCTCATCCATCGCCGCCGCCGGACCTCTCCAATCACCCACCATCCCCTCCGGCATCGGCAACCACTCATCGGAATTCACATCATAAACAACACCTTCTTTACCACCATTAATTATATAAAGCTTCTCTTTTCATCCCACACCTATCTCACTCGCGACGACCACGGCGGCGCACCACCGTCGTGGTTTTTGAAGTGGGGGTCCGGTAGACCAAGTCTTGGTAACTGGGTTGAAGATTAATGGATGTGAAAGATGATTAAGGTGAATATGAAGAAGAAGATGTACAAGATTATGAATATGATTTTTTTAAAGATGAAATTCAAATTAAATTCATTTTTGAAGATGAATTTAAAAAAAAACAAAAACCATCTTTTTTGAAAACTCACGTCGGAGACGGAAACAGCTTGAAACATCATGTTAAAGTTGGTTTTCATCAGATTAGATTTGATGTGAAAAGTAACGTTTAAGAAGGATTTGGAATGAAAACTTGCGTGGTAGGTGAGAATGCATGACACATGGTAGATTTTGATTTGTTCACGAAAACTCACGGGGAATCTCAAAAACTCACGAAGACGTTGGATTTGGTGGGCTATTTTTGGAATTTGAAATCTCACGTGCTATTTGATGTTTTACCTCTCATGAAATGGGCTATTTTGATAATTTGCTCTATATAAATTGTTATATAAGTTGTTAAATGTAATTATGTAAATGAGTAAGTTAAGCAATTCACAAATGTAGATGATGAAAAGGTATAAAGAGGAAAGTGGGAGGCAGGAGTCGGTGGGTTGAAGTATACGCCACCATTATTTTCCACAAACACTTTAACTCCTTTCACAATTGAACAATCACACTAGGACGTCATAAACACATAGGCTTATGTATATTAATAATTTATATCTTGTTATAAAATATAAAGATTTTCATCGCTCTGTTTTTTCAGGCGGGAGGGTAATTTATTTGTTAGGGTGATTCCGGATGTCTCGAATTTTACTGTTTAGAAAAATAAAATAAAACCACGGACGATTAAATTTGGTAATTTTATTTATTCTCTTAGACGGTTAAACTTCATGTTAAGACTTAGTTAATTCGAAACCAAATTCTAACTCATAAAAAGGACTTAAAATACGATAATAATAGCACCATCAATTCACAATATCTATACTATATATAATGCATGAAACATGGGCAAATTAAGACACATATATTTTAAGTAATTCACAACTTGTAAAGCTTAAGGTACACCTTCTATAGCATGTAAGATAGGGACAAACTTGTCCATTAGAAAATATACATGAAAAAAGTTACAACATTGCCCCCTCATCTTTACTCAACTTTTGTAAATTTAAAAAAGTAATACAACTTTGAACCTTCATCTTAACTATGTATTCTTTTTTATTTTAATTGTAACCAACTTCCCACCAACAATTTTCCAACGGCCGTAACTTTTTCATACGTTAATACATTTTTTTAAAAATTACACCATAAAAACGAGCATTTTATTGTCTTTAATTTGGGTATGGTATTGCTATAGTTTTTTTCAATTAAAAAATTAACATGTTACATATAGGCGTTCATAATTCAGTTTTAACGGTTTCTCAGTTAAATAGTGAGCTAAACCGTTGGTTTGATTTTTTTTCATTGAAAACGAAAACTAAAGCGTCAAAAATTTAAACTGAATCGTTACTAATGGTTTGGTTTCACGCATTGAGTTTCAATAATAAGTTTACAGTCCGATCCGGTTTTACATGGCCTGTTTTTGGTATAAACCGTAAACCGAACTGTTTTCTATGGTTTGAACATTCAGAAACCAGCTAATCAAAAGTGGCGACTGGTTTAAATGATTTCAAGATTTCAAACGAACTTTGAACATCCGTAATTGTTACATGATTACTAGGATTTTGGTTTCCCGCAGCATCGCGCGGGCACCCGTCTAGTACTATATTAATATACAAAAATAATGAGAATGATATGTCATAACCACATTCAATGAATCATAGGTTTAATTTCCGTTCTAGTTTTTAATCTCTATTCTTCTTAATTGATATAACCCATAGTTATAACCAGATATATTATAGGATTTACTTTAATTTGAGTTATAACCGGTTATCTCTTGTCTCTCCTGCCTTGTTGTCATTGCTCGAAACCAAGCAATTATATGGTTGTAAAAAATGGTTTAAGCAAGTTTATGGGTCAACCTGTTTAATTATACAAGTTGACGAGTTAAATATAACAATCCAAGCACAACTGAAAACTCATTTTAAATGAGTTACAAACGTCAGTCCAAACCCCCATTATTTTCATGTTAGGTTTCGAATCTTATCAAAATTTTTCATCCGTACAACCTAAGAGTAAACGATCCATATGTTTTACAGTTTTTACTATAAAATTAGTTGTCATATTATTTTAAATATGTAATGTATTAAAAATTAATAAATTTTACTTTGATAGGGGATGATTCCCAGTTCAAGAGGTTGAGGGGAAACATCCAAAGACTTCATTTAAATAAGAAGAGATATTGGGTTCAAATCTTACCAGAGTATTTTGAACGACTATTCAGTTACTTATAACGACTTCATAAACATATATTCAATTTTATATTTTTATATTACTTACAACGTCATCCGGTTTTTAAATCCAGTCCAACTGTGACCGGTTGCGTCTCTAATATTCGGCCAGGTCCTACTAGAGTATTTTGATTTTGGATTTCCAGCTTTAAATTTTCCAAACTTATTTATTTTAACAACTTTAAAAGTCGAACTTTATAATACACTTTACCCCACCGAATAATACTTCTTCAAACAAATTGTTAACTTGAGTCTGCCTCAAGTAACACCTACTCACACTTACTTTTCCTTAACATTTACACAAATAATATATTTGTTGATATAAAAACAAATATGTTGAACCAGAGATAAGCTCAAGATCTCGATTTTCTTAAAACTTGGTATTAGTACCTAGGGGTGCATACGAGCCGAGCCTAAGCTCGACTAGGCTCATTTAACTTATACAGAGCTCGAGCTCGGCTCGTTTCGAGCTATACTTACAAAGCCTGAGCTTGGCTCGTCAGTAGATTTTCAAGCTAGAGCTTGACTCGTTTAATATTTATCAATTATTTGTTAATATCATTATAATTATTTTTATATAATTTTTTCTATAATAATTTTATGTATAAAATAACATATATTTAGTTATTTTTTCATAAAATTAATTAATAATTATTAAATATATATTTTAAAAATGTATATAAATGACATGCTCGTTTAGGCTCGTGAGCCGGTTCGAGATTGATAAATGAAGCCCAAGCTCATTTATTAAATGAACTTACTTTTAAGCTCGCGCTTGGGCTCGATTAAGCTCGACTCGATCGAGCTTTTTAACAAGCCGATCTCAAGCAGCTCGTGATAAGCTCGGCTCGTTTACACCACTAACGATACCGGTAACGAAACGCTCGTTTTAGTATCGGTTCCGATTTTCTCATCCCTATGTTGAGCTTATTCTTCTAATGAGGATGAATTTTAAAAATTAAAATCGTTTCGGTTTCAATGATCGATTATCAACAAATGTGTTGGACCACAATAATTAACTAAAAAAAACAATTTTTTTTTAAATTATGCAATCAATAATACAAATTAATAGCACAAGTATTACTTTTTTAGTTGCTTGTTGCCTCTTTAAGAAGATGTGTACATTAATGTGTTTTTCTCTTATCTTGGTTCTTCCTTCTACTTATTCATATAATAATCGTCCACACTTTTTCTTGTTTTTTTCTCACCCTTGTAAGTGTTGAAAGCTCAATTTCACCAAACACATGCAATGAGTTACGGTTCAACTATGTAATTTCACTAAATTGGAAATAGTTAAAACAAAATAATGGTGTTATTGAATACTTGGATGATACAATTACCAACGTCAAATCAATGCCTATATCAACATATAAATTCGTCAAATAAATGTTTGTGATGCTTTATGTCAAATATTAGTATTATAATTTTTGTGAGAAAAGTAGTTGCTGTGCAGGAAAAAATAATTATTACAATGAGAGTTTAGCACTTTAGAAGATATATAACCGTGACAGATCTAGAAGAAGTTGAGGAATAATGCGGTTAAAATATTTTTGTTTATGTGTGGCCAATACAAAAAACGAAGAAAAATTGCACTAATAATATCATTTGCCAAGAAAGTCGAGGGTAGCAGGGACGAAGCATAGTGAGGGTCATGGGTGGTTCCGACACCCCTGTATTATTGCGCAAGAGTGTAAATTAACTCGTATTTCGCCCAAAAATTTGTATACTA
>NW_027504629.1:0-21411 GCF_021521415.1 Bidens hawaiensis
AGGGTGTTTGAATATAAATTGTATTCTAATGTATGCTCATTCGAATACATGGATGTTTGAATATAAATTGTATTCTAATATATGCTCATTCGAATACATGGGTGTTAAAATATAAATTTGTTGGGTCAAGAAATTGACCTAAGGGGAGATTGTTGAGTCAAAGATTTGACCTAAATGAAGTACATGGAAGATTGGAATCTTCTCAACCTCCTCTGAATTCGCTAAGTAATGGATCCGAGCACACCTTAGACATCCGATCAAGCTTTTACTTAGCCGAGTACGATATTTTGCCTACCGGGCAAGGTTTACTTCAAGTAGTCTTCTTAAGTGGATATCCGAGCAGGGTTTGCAAATTAGTGCATTGCCGAGTAAGGAACACTAGTTTATGTAAATCCGGGCAAGGTTCACTTTATCAAGCAAGTCTGTTCTTCAGAGCCAAGTATATTACTCTTCCGAGTAAGGTTTGGTTAACCTAGTCCAAGAAACCAAGTGATTCGAAGACCGGGCAAGGTATTCATTAATAAGTATGATCCAAGTATGCTTGATAATCTAAAGGAATATCTCTAAGTAATATCGGGCAAGGTTCAGCTCAAGCAAGGAACAGTAATCCCGAGTACACTTTGCCAATAAGTTATTTTAATAGCAAAGAGCTGAAATGGATCATTGAAGAACAAGGTTGCTCGTAAGGAGTTGTCGGGCAAAGTCTGGCAAATTCAAGAAGACTAAAGTCTACTCGATTTCTATATCATTCAAGACAACGAAAATCAGCAATGGATCCAACTCCAAGTAATTCCAATTCCTACAAACATCATCTTTCTGAAGAACTGAAGAAAGCATTGCAACGAGTTCAAACCCTAATGTCTGAGGTTGAGAAGATCTCAGCTGCCCCAAAACAGGGGGAGAAATCACTGAATCAGGGGGAGAATTCGCTGAAGCTTCTCTCAGTTTATGAAAAGAACAGCTCAGATGATGAAACTGACAACATTCCAAAAGATGAAAAGAAAGAACTTGAGGAAAGCAAGAAACTAAAAGGAAAAGAAATTGCTCTGGAGGATGATAAAATTCAGACTTTAAATTCTCAGAAGGAGAACACAATGGACTCAGAAATGAATGAATCTGAATCAGAAGCCAAAAGAGTCTATGTGCAAAGAATGACAGAAATTTATGACAGAGAATTTCTTAGTCAAATGATGTCTGATAAAGACTTTGAAGAACAAGAAAACTTGATGAAGCTGTTTGAAGATGAGAGAAAGCTAAGAGATGAAGTGAAGAATAATCAGAGAGAAGTCCCTCAAGAACTGATTGAAAAATGCTTGAATGATCAAGAAATTCCAAATTGTGTGGTAGTCTCTCTGCTCAAACTAATTAAGCAAGAAGAACCAGAGAAAGAGATAAAAGAGAAACTAGACACTGTCATTGACAAGATTTCAAAGGCTTTAAATGAAGAAAAGACTGTTCAAGACAAAATGAAAGATGAATTGGAAGAAGATATGAACATTCAAAAATTCTTGAGTAAATATGGTGGTAAACCAAAATTTTTGGTTAAAAATGGAATTCCTTTTGATTATGTAAAAGTCATGAAAAGAAAAGAGATTTTGAGCAACTTCAAGAAAATGAAAAGACAGCAGTTAAACATGAAAAAGGGAGCTGCCCAGTCTCTAGTTGGTAAGAACAAAGGAATATCCAAAAAGATAGTTGATCTATCAAGGATGACAATGAAGGGGAAATCCAAAGTAGAGAAATTCTGCAAACAGACAACATCCTTGCTCTCAAAACAGAACAGTACAAAGAAAAGGAAGATGTCTGTGACGACTCAAGAAAAATCAAAGCAGATGCACTTGAAGATGGATAAACCCTTTTTCGAGGTTGCAGTAAAAGCCAAAAACCATTCAGTCAACCACAATGTTATGCCAAGTGGAGTATTCTATGACTCCAGGACTGAACATCTGAATGTTATGATGGAAAACGGAGAGATTGTGAAGATCTTCTCTAAGAATGACTTCAGAAAATTCAATCTATGGCAATTATCTGTGATTGCAGCACTGCATCTCTCAGATTATAATGTAAGGCAAAGGTCTACAAGTGCTAAGCAATCAGAACTGTTAAGATTCTTAGGAGTGCAGGAAAAGTTGGATTTTCCATGCCTAAACAAGCATCTCTAGATAAACTAAAGAATCTTTGAATAGGCTTTGTTTTGTAATGTCTTCGGACAACTTTCAGATTATGTAATTGTGTTTATGTTATTTGAATATGTAATTTTTGATTTTTGATTTGATGTGTATTTTTGCTGAGTGTAAGTAACCATAGAAATGTTTTGGGTCAGCTGAGGTGTTCCAATCTAGGGGGAGATTGTTGGGTCAAGAAATTGACCTAAGGGGAGATTGTTGAGTCAAAGATTTGACCTAAATGAAGTACATGGAAGATTGGAATCTTCTCAACCTCCTCTGAATTCGCTAAGTAATGGATCCGAGCACACCTTAGACATCCGATCAAGCTTTTACTTAGCCGAGTACGATATTTTGCCTACCGGGCAAGGTTTACTTCAAGTAGTCTTCTTAAGTGGATATCCGAGCAGGGTTTGCAAATTAGTGCATTGCCGAGTAAGGAACACTAGTTTATGTAAATCCGGGCAAGGTTCACTTTATCAAGCAAGTCTGTTCTTCAGAGCCAAGTATATTACTCTTCCGAGTAAGGTTTGGTTAACCTAGTCCAAGAAACCAAGTGATTCGAAGACCGGGCATGGTATTCATTAATAAGTATGATCCAAGTATGCTTGATAATCTAAAGGAATATCTCTAAGTAATATCGGGCAAGGTTCAGCTCAAGCAAGGAACAGTAATCCCGAGTACACTTTGCCAATAAGTTATTTTAATAGCAAAGAGCTGAAATGGATCATTGAAGAACAAGGTTGCTCGTAAGGAGTTGTCGGGCAAAGTCTGGCAAATTCAAGAAAACTGAAGTCTACTCGGTGAGTATTTTACTTAGTGAAATACTCTTTAAGTAAAGTCTACCCGGAAACTGATCCCGAGCACACTTCTATGTTACCAAGTTATGAGGGATGGCCGAGCATACTCGGAAAGACAAGATTGGTGCAAAGCCTACCCGGAAGACTTTTTTACACTTAGTTTATTTTGAATATGTAGTTGAATATGTATGACTGTATTTAGGGTTTCTAGAAGGAATGACAGCTGTCCTAGGTTGGCAGGCCTATAAATAGAATGTTTAGGGCACGCCGCCAAATGGGGGCACAATACGGATAAGACAGACACATTAATTGAGAGAATATTGTGTGACGGCTGTCTTAGGATTCCTAGAAAACCCTAAATCGATTATCCTTTTGTATGATTAATATTATATAAATGGAAATCTTTTGAGTGAATCTTAAGTGTGCTTTCTACCTTTGATTATTCATTGCAACCGTATGTTTGTTATTGATTCCGCCTTTAACAAACGGATACCTTTCTAAATATAGCAACCCGTCATTAACTCTCTTGTCGACACATCAATCTGTGTGAGTTATGACATGATTAATTAAGATCCAGCTGAAATCGAGGGGACCGACAAAATTGTATTCTAATATATGCTCATTCGAATACATGAGTGTTTGAATATAAATTGTATTCTAATATATGCTTATTCGAATACATACATGGGGACTCGAATACAATCTAAATTCTAAACATATGACCAATCCGAATGCATGTCTAATCGAATACGAAGTGTATTCGAATACAAAGAGTATTCAAATTCAAAAAGTATTCGAATACAATGTGTATTCGAATTCAAAGAGTATTCGAATACAAAGTGTATTTGAATACAAAGTGTATTCGAATACAAATTGAAATCGAATACAAATGTGTTCAAATGGAAAAAGGACACTCGAATAGAATAGACCAGACTTAGAATTTTTTTTGATGAAGTTTTTAGTAAAGAACAGTTAATGATAATAAAATTTTTCCAAGCTGACCTGGAAGCTTAACCCCAGCCAGGGGCTCTACCCCTTGGACCCCTCTAGGGGCTGCCGCACCCGGAACCCCGCTGCCAGGGGCGCTTCCCCGGACTCCCGTTCGTTGAGGGGTTACAATAACTTAGAAGTATGATATAGTTAGAATTAGATAATTGAAACTTATATTATTATACAGTTAGCCATGCAAAGAAAAAGAGGGGCATTACCATAAATTCAGAAAGAAACAGGATCCAGGTGAGTTTCTAGCCCAATTTCCTTGTTAGGTTTTCGGGGTTGTGTGCATACTCAATGTGATTAGTTAATACACTTACCTTGAGTTGAGCTGAAAGAGCTCCCAAAGAATTTAAAATATGCTTTACTTGGTAAGAATAATACTTTGTTTGTTATTATAGCTTCTAATTTATCTATTGAACATGAAAATGCTTTGATGGTGGTACTGGTTGTGAACAAGGAAGCAATTGGGTGGACAATAGCGGATATGATGGGAATCAGCCCTTCAATTGTGATGCACAAGATATTAACAAATCCGGATGTCAGACCCGCACACGATGCTCAGCGGAGGTTGAACCCGAACATGCGGGAAGTGGTGAAGAAAGAAGTGCTGAAGTGGTTGGATGTTGGGATTATTTTTGCTATCTCAGACAGCACGTGGGTAAGCCCGACACAGACAGTATAGAAAAAAGCGGGAATCCAAGTCGTCAAGGACGACTCAGGTAAGAGGTCGCCACCTGGCCGTTAATTGGGAGGAACATTTGTATTGATTATCGAAAAATGAACGCGACAACATCGAAAGATCACTTTCCGCTTCTGTTTACCGATCAAATTGTCGAAAAGCTATCTAGTCAAAAATTTTATTGCATTTTAGACAGTTATTCCGGGTATAACTAGATAGCTATTCATCCTGAAGATCAGGAGAATACTACGTTTACGTCTCCGTATGTCACATTCGCGTTTAGGCGAATTCCATTCGGGTTATGTAACGCCCCCACTACCTTTCAAAGGTGCATGATGAGTATTTTTTCCGATAATGTGGGGGAATCTTTAGAAATATTCATGAATGATTTTTTGATTTTCGGCACATCTTTCTAGTCATGTTTAAATCAACTCGAAAGAGTTTTGAAAAGATGTGTCAAAATGAACTTGGTTCTTAGTTGGGAAAAGAGCCATTTTATGGTCCAAGAGGGGATTGTTTTGGGCCATGTTTCCACTCTACCTCATCCCACGAATGTCAAAGGCATTAGATCATTTTTGGGGCATGTCGGGTTTTATAGACGGTTTATTAAGGGTTTTAGTGTTATTACCAAACCCTTATGTAATTTATTGCTTAAGGATGCCCCGTTTGACTTTAATAATGAATGTGCTAAAGCCTTTGACATTTTGAAGTTGAAATTAGTTGAAGCCCCGATCTTGCAATCACCCGATTGGAGTTTTCCTTTTGAAATACTGTGTGATACAGGTGACTATGAGGTCGGGGCTGTTTTAGGTCAACGGGTTGACAAGAAACCTGTTGCCATATACTATGCGAGTAAAACTCTCTCGGATGCTCAATTGAATTACACAACAACCAAGAAAGAGTTACTAACGGTAGTATATGTTCTACATAAATTCAGGTCTTATATTTGGGGAAGTAAAATAATCATTTATTCTGATCACTCTGACGTTAGGTACCTCATGGATAAAAAGGATGCAAAACCGAGGGTCATAAAATGGGTTTTGCTACTGCAGGAATTTGATCTAGAGATTCGGGATAAGAAAGTTAGTGAAAATGTTGTTGCAGATCACTTGTCCCGAATTATGGTGGAAGATGGAGACAAGGACGGGCCCATTAACGAGTCCTTCCCGGATGAGCACATCTTGGCAGTCTCACAAACTCCCTGGTTTGCTCATATTGTTAATTTTTAACTTGCAGGTGATATCCCGGAGCATTGGCCAAGGAGGAAAAAGAAACACTTGATGTCCAAAGCCAAACAGTACATTTGGAACTTGTTTAAAGTTGGTGCAGATCATATGATCAGACGATGCATACCCAAGGAGGATGTAAGATCGGTGTTGGAACACACATATTCGTATGCGTGTGGGGGTCACTTTAGTGGCTAGAAAAATGCTAGAAAAGTTCTTACGAGTGGCTTCTTTTGGCCATCATTGTTTAAGGACTCTCACGAGTTCGCGACACAGTTTAAAGTGTCAACAACTTGGGAGCATTTCTAAGAGGGATGAGATGCCCTTGAACGCAATCCTAGTTGTTGACATTTTTGATGTTTGGGGGATCGATTTCATGGGCCCATTCCCGAATTCACACGGTAATTTATGCATCCTAGTGGTCATCGACTATCTGTCTAAATGGTTGAGGCGATATCCACTAGGACGAATGATCACTCAGTCGTTTGCAATTTTGTGCAAAGTAACATATTTTCTAGATTTGGAGTCCCCCGAATCATCATAAGTAACGGGGGATCTCATTTCAAAAACTTTAAATTTGGAAAATTGCTTAAACGATTCGGTGTTGATCATAGGATTGCAACTCCTTACCATCCAAAAACGAGTGGACAAGTTGAGGTTTCCAATGGGCAAATCAAACAAATTTTACAGAAAACTGTTCGGACGGACCGAAAGGATTGGTCAACTAAGTTGACCGTTGCTCTATGTGCCTACCGAACCGCGTAGAAAATGCCAATTAGAACCACTCCTTATAGACATGTGTATGGAAAGGATTGCCACTTACCGGTAGAAATTGCACAAAGAGCATTTTGGGCTACTAAACAAGTTAATATGGATTATGATGATGCAGGTAAAGCAAGAAAGTTAGCTTTGTGCAAGATTGAGGAGTTAAGGGACGAGACATACGATTGTGCATACGCTTACAAGGAAAAGATGAAGAAGGTTCATGATGCCAATATCCGGTTGAAGAATTTTGAAGTTGGCTAAAAGGTTTGGTTATACAACACGAGGATGAAACTCTTCCCGGGTAAGTTGAAAAGTAAGTGGACGAGTCCGTATTCGGTTGTTAGAGTTGGAAATCATGGTCAGTACGAGATTGAGGACTTTGATGATCATGTGAGGCAAGTGGTGAATGGCTATAGATTGAAGCCATACTTGAAAATGAAGGATATTCACGAGATAGACAAGGAATCGGTGAGTTTCATTGTGACTTCACCGATTTATGAAGACTATTGAGAGTTTGAGACACTGTCGAGCTGTAGACAATAAAAACAGCGCTTACGGGAGGCAACCCGGGGTTGTAAGTGTCTGTCCAGTTTGTCTTTATTATTGACTCTTGTATTAATTGTCGTCTCGAGTTTTGTGCAGCAAACACCAAGTGTGGGAAAGTTTGTTTGAAGAGTTGGAAGTTCGTGAAGTTCGGTAAGAGTTTGGTTAATTACACGTCTCTCCAGGTACGAAAAGTGTGTTTTGAGTTCGAAAACGTGTTCAGGGTGATGTCGGGATGCTAAAAAGTGGTCGGGTCGGAAAATGTCTGGACCCGACATCGTGAAAAACTTTACGTTAACAAGGCCCATCACGTATCGCGATTGGCTTGCAAACATCTCCATCACGTATCGCGATGGAGGTTGAGGCATCCTGACATGATGGCGTCATCGTGGTACGCGATGACATCTCATCATGCCCCATCGCGTATCGGGATGGGGTCAAACCCTAATTGCAAATCAATTTGGGTCGCGATACGCGAACCAAGTGTTCTTAACCCATCGCGTATCGCGATGAGTCAAACAGATCCGGAAATAAAACGGGTTATTTATTAACCGGCTTTTCTTCTTCTTCATTCTTCTTCTTTTTCTTCTTCTTTCTTCCCTCCGTTCACCCACCCCCCGCCACCAATGTCACCACCACACCACCCACCACCACCCCACCAGTCACCGCCGGCCATTCACCCCCACCACCACCATACACCATCACCCCTGCCGTCCACCACCATCCTCTCACTACCACGTCCACCACCACCTGTCACCACTATCCTCTCACCACCACGTCCATCACCGCCGTATACCGTCGTCGTCCCCCCTGTTGTAACCACCACCACTGTCCACCACAACCATCACTCACCACCATTACTTCTATCCACTCACCACAGTCACCACCATCTCTGTCACCGTTCTCCACTGTTTCACTTTCTTCATTATTATTATTTTCCTTAGCCCGTCATCGAGGTACGTTTGGTTTGATTTAATTATATCGGGTCTTCGGTTTGAAATATTGCTGGTGTTATTGTCGGGTTAGTGGATTCGGATTTACTTAAGGTTTAGAAGTTTTTAGAATTATATGGTTGCCGGGTAGATGTGGTGTGTTTATTAGTTTGATTTTTGTTCGGCTTATGCTAAACATGATAACAAGTCGGGTTTTGAAGTTCAAAAATTTTGAAATCATTATTTTATTATTGAATTAATGATAGTCGGATTGGGTTTGCTATCCAAAAGGGGGTTGCGGCGCAACTTGTTGCCCGCTTACCTGCCACTTCATTGTAAATCGTTTGGATGTTTCCAGGAAATATAAAAGGATTAATGATAGTGATGGTTCGATATTAAACGATTTTCTTGAACTTATTTTAAGAATATTTTATTAATGTGTTATATTCTAAAACAAAACCCGATTTGTCACATAATTATTAGATGTCGGCATGGGGATTATTGTTTGATTTTCACGTTATTCGAGACAGTCTGTCAGTTCGTTTAGTTTGTTCGAGTCAGTTTGTTGATAGCGTCTGTTAGTTAATAGTCGAGTTAAGCCTGTTTGTGAGTTTGTTAATCGAGTTTGGGGACGCGTGTTTGTTGGATATGAATTGAAAATTGATTGTACCGCCCGTACTCAATCTCCATTTGGGCGGGACAATCTGGTTTTTTGAAATACGTGCAGGGTATACCCGATTTTTTCATCTTTACTTATTTCTATTTTATTATTTTATTATTATTTTATTATTTGGGAGGACTGCGACCGAAATGCTATACGATCGTCACCACAGTCACTGTTGACTATTCTAACTTAAATGTTTGATTTTGCATATATGTCTGATATACCAGATTCTTCTCGCTCAGCCGGGCGCAAGAGGCAAAGGCTTGAGGGCGCGGGCCACCGTGGCCCCGTCTCCTGCTGCTCGGGGTGAGCCCGAGCCGCCCCGCCCCATTAGCAGCACATCCCTCGCGTGATACAGTACGATGGTCAAGAGTTACCGATTACTCCTGACATCGACCCAGAGACTATCATGGGTGATGGATGCCGCACACATCACCAGGTGTTAAAATTCAGCATCACATCTGAGGAGTATACCAGGTTCACACGTATTCGAGGTATGCAGCTCCTTAGATATGGGACTTTCGATTGGGTATTATTGGGTACTTTGGAGATGGAGGATAGGTTGCAGGAGATGATATCAGCTCGGTGGTTATGAGTGCTCGAGTGTGACTCGATATCATATGTCGAGCTCACACGCGAGTTCTACTCGACTTTTCGATTCACGTCCACCGAGTTCGAAAAGCCGACTGCCGTGTCGTTCTCACTCGGACGACGCGTTTATGAGATGTCAGTCCCGAACTTTGCTGTGGCAACGGGATTTTATACGGGGGAGGAGGTTCAGGATGTGTGTATACTATGTAGTCACATAAGCCACGGGAGTTTTGGTTGAATGAGGCTCAGCTAGCTCAGTTTTGGGGGCAAATCACGGACGGGGCCCACTCAAGCTCTGTAGTGGCGTCTTCTATTCGGGACCCCGTCCATCGGTACGTACATCGTATTGTTGCTTACACTGTCGCTGGCCGTAATTCAGGTCGCGATAAGTGTAGCATCTTTGATCTGTTGTGCCACATGTATATCATCACTGGTAGGGAGGCCAACATTGCGATGTTGCTCCTCACATCGTTTGGTAGCGTTCGGAGTTACAGGAGGCGTCGGCCCAGTTACCGTTGGGGTCGTATATCACCAGGATTGCACAGATTCTGGGGGTTTTCGACAGATATCCAGTTGCGTTCTTCACCCTTGGACCGGCCATAGTTGAATTTGGGTTGGATGAGGCCTGTCAGGCCGGGATTTGTGAGCTACATGATCCACTGATGCTCGTCCCGGTCAGAGAGGAACCGCAGGTACCGCCACCAGAGGGATCAGCTGCTACCGCATCACTACAGAGGGGGATTCCGACACACAGGCAGCATGTGTCGGTTCCGCGTATCATGTGCCCTCAGCAGCAGCATCCGTTGAGGCAAGCATCATCGTCATCATCACAGCCGCCACAGCAGCAGCCTGTCACACTAGACATGATATATCAGCAGCAGCTAGCGATGCAGCAGGAGCAGATGGCACAACGGGCCCACCTGGCCCGTCATGACGATTATTTTTTATTATTATTTGTTTCTATGCAGGTACCGCTCCCACCTTCATTGACTATCACATTGGAGCAGCCTGTGGACCCGCAGGATGATACTGATGATACTCCGCCTGCACAGTAGATTTTGGTTACCCTTTTTGCTTTATTTTGTTTTTATTCATGGTATGTATAATATTAATATTATATTAGGAATATTGTATGGGTAACTGGTTGGGCTTATATATATTTATATCTTTTGATGTCTGCTGCGTTTCATTTATTTGTATATTATGTTGTAACCGAACTTTGTGGGTGTTGTTCACTATAAACCATCACGAGCCCCCACTCGTCCTCCCGGGCTACCGGGGGGTTTAAAGGGCTTGTTGCATATACTAAATGCAATCGTGATTCCTCCGAAAGTGAGTTAGGTCTTTAACGTTTTTAACTTGTTTAACAAAATTTATTATGAAAAGACTTAATTCGGCTCGGTAATTGTTTTAATAAATTGACATAACTCATTTTCATAACTCTTAAAAGACCTATGTCTTACACTTGTGAGAATCTTGCTTCTACACGTCTCGAGATTTTGCAGGTTCGGTTGTTAGTTTTGATACTTGGTTGAGACGAGAGTATACGAGTGTTTACGAGTATTTGCGAGCCGACTGGTCCTTTCCAGTCTCATTGATATCAGGTGATTTCAGTTTCATAATCTATTTTGTTTTTATTAGTTTAAATGTTAAAAGTGTAATTGTATAATTGCTAATAGAACCATCACATTAGAGCCACGTGTTTTAAATTGTTACAATAGTCAATTTCAACCCAGTCCCTCAAATGTTCATTAATTATTTAAATATTTTAACATTGAGGAAACTGTAAACCTCAAGTGTGGGGATGGGGGAAATTTGAAAACATTTAGCCCGATGGTACATCGAAGAGTGTTCGGAAACCAAAGTTGTTGACTGTTAATTATTTTCATTAATGCCAAGTTAGAGGTTTCTGGTCATGGTTGGTTTTTCAGCTTTTCAATAGTCTTACTCACAAATGTTTTCATAACGAGAAGTTGAAAATGGGGTCGTTTAGGCGGGGACAACTAGTCATGGGGACAAGTTCACATGTTTATGTCGGTAACCTAATTCCTCCGGTACATGTATAAGATTTGCCTTATATATATAATACACATATAATATGTAGTATACACTCATGTCATTTGAGTGCCATTATCGAGAGTAACCAGTATGCCCATAATATCAAGAACTTGGTTGTCTCATGCATTTCCAGATCTTAGCTTGGCACGATTGCAAAAGTGATAGAGGCAATTAGGTTAAGCCTCGTCTGGACGAGTGAGAGTGTGGGTATTGGGTGTTGGGGCCATACGTTATATATATGAACGAGGATAATGTGAGGGACGGGGGGTTGGTTCCCTTAGAAACATTGTTGGACCTATCTTTTTCATTTAATCAAACCCGATGTTTCGTTACGAGACGATCTGGCTTAATAGGTTTCTTTGCATTGTTATAGTTTTTATCAATAGGATGTATTGGGCAGTATGCTTGTTATGCTTCAAAAAAAATGTCTGCTCATATTCAGTTATGTAATTAGCAGTTTATTTGAGTTTGATTAGTTGTTTGTAAAGAAAAATATCTATCAGTTGTTTATGTTATGTATTTATTTATTTAGTTTTTTTGTAATAAGCCGGATCGGATCGTTTGAGCCACTTGAAAAATTCCCTTCCATACCCTTAACTTGGCCCCGTTACGACCCTTTCAAGCCCTCTTGATTTGTATTCATGTCAAAGCACTTATATGGGTGGAGATTTGACTTGCTTCCAAGCTTATTACTTTGTGTTCATACTTGGTTTAGAGGGCAGAGAGATACTAGTCCAGATATTAAACGGAGAGGAGAGTTATTTAGCACATCTTTTGCTAGTCCAGATATTAAACCGAGAGGAGAGTTATTATATTATAAGGGGTATGAGCATGTGTGCCTTAACCGGAAACAAAGTATACTGGTCTGGGCGGCTCTATTGTTTTTATTATATCATTTAACCTTATTGTGGGATGTCAATCTAGAAAGTGTTAGTTAGGAAACTAGGTATGACCTTAAACCTTACTAGTATTAATGGTGATAATTTACATACCTATGATAGAGGTTGATTTTTGCTTGAGGGCAAGCAAAAGATAAGTGCGGGGATGTGATGGTTGGTTAATTTGTATGCATTTTAGTTCGTTTATTTATTAGTTTTAATCGTTTATTGTAGGAACTTCGATACTTCATACGTGTCTGTTGTATTTCAGGTCATATACATTAAAGCAGCTAAGTTGGACCTGTTGAGGCACGGGATGAAGACTCGGGATGTCCAGCACGCATAATGAAGAAATAATAATAAAGTATTGCTGGAGACAGAGCCCATCGCGATACACGATGGGCATGTGTGGAGACCCATCGCTTATCGCGATGGGTGTTTAATGATGGTTGACTTTGGGTCCATCGCGATACGCAACGGACCAGTGAAGACCGCATCGCATATCGCGATGGGGTGTGCAGACGGGAAAGTTAGGGTTTATCTCTTTTTCTTCATAACTCGACCCTAACTTCACATACATCGAGGCAGGCGACTTTGAGAGCTCTAGGAGGATGATTCTACCATACCAAACCATAATGAGACCACCTACAGGCTCTATATCATCTATATTGAATATTCTATGATGCCGATACGTGCCTAAACTCTTAGAATCTCACCCGGGAATGTAAAGTTTGTAACGATTTCAGTTTTCTCATGTGACTAAGAACGTTTATGTATAATTGTTTATGGTTAATCTATGATTATTGATGTTTAGTATTTCTGTGTGTTCAATCGGTTTAGGTTTAAGTTGATCTGAACATTAGTTACCAGTTTCTATAATAATTGATCATAGGGTTGTTTGATTAGGTTGAATACGATAAAGCATATAATTGCCCTTAACTGAGTCACACTGGCAGGGACCGTTTGATAACCAGTGTCGTGTGTAAATCGATTATTGTTGCCTAAGGTTTTGTTTAGTTGATCAGTCTATAGTTAACCGTTAATGATTAATCTGTTAGGTTGCATGAGATTACTTTACTTACTTGAATTCCCGGGTGTGATTTTCTTTTATTAATTGATTGAAACTTGTTTACTTGTTAATTTGCTTAATTCTAAATTACAACTATTTGCTTGTGTGATTAGCACTAAAATCTGCTACTTCATAATATTGAACTTGTTACACAATTTGCATTGACCACGTACTCCTGGTGGATACGATACCTTACTTATCCTAGCTACTTATGTTAATTAGGTTTTTGCATGACTCAAATGACTGTCATCAGATAACTTGATGAGCGGTCTCTTTCCGAACAGCAGCATAGGAGGCTTCGGCCGAGGGTAAAGGATCCTACCTTAGGATTTATCTTTTAATCGGATCATATTGTCTTTCTAGGGCATTAAGAAACTGAAAAAGTTTTTGTTATGCTCTAATGTTGTTGTAAGTTGCAATATCGACAACACACACCATGGGATTTGGATCTTTTCGTTTTGTTTCGCCCCATACACCCTACATCACAAATCCAAAAATCTTCAAGAGATACATTATTGTGTTTAATTTTGTTAGCTTTGACATGTAAATCAAAGGTCAACAATTTGTCTTTCCCGCTGCTATATGTGACCACGAGTGTGATCCACAACGACTTAGCTATGGGAAACTCCGTAAGGTTACCTGCACGCTGGCGGTTTGATATTTTGTATGAGCCACGAGAACACCATGAGATCATCTTGTTCCCATTGTTCTTACTTCTCGTCAGTCGGGTCTGGTGTTGCTGGTGTTCCCGATATATGGCTCGGAGAGTGCCTTTGACTCCCCCCCGATTGCTAAACGAATCATTCGTGCCCAAAGGGCATAGTTTGGCTATTAAGTTTGAGGCTGATTTTTAAACTATCAGAAAGGGTTTGTTTTTTGGTTTGGTGTTGAAGGTTTTGGTTTTGAAGGTTGAGGTCTTTCTAGAGGTTTGCAATTTGGGTTGAAAGCACATACACATGAATGATCCTAGGGTCATTCACTTATTTGATACCATATTTTACAACGATATCAAGAGAAGTATATGATTGAATTGTTTTGGTTCTATTGCTTTAATATTACAATGATCGGAGTACATGAATAAATAGTTGAAAGAGTATGATAAACAAGGAAATACATAATTGGAAAATGATATTATGTGGCTGTAACTTTGATGTAAAGATCCGTTGTGATTGATCTTTTGAAATGGAATGGGATATTATAATTATGGTTGATCCCACAAATTTTCCATTTACTTTATACTTTTTCAAACAAATATCACACACAAAAGAGGGAAAAATTTTGACCCCAACTACATGAAACCCAAATAATAGACATGGTCAACACCCTTAATCACCGCCCCAACATCAACTCCCACACCTTATAACCACCGCAATTGCCAGCACACGGTTGCCATCCACAACCTACCATATTGTTTCTTCAGTTAGGTATGTATTTACATATTGTTTCTTCGATCAAGCAATTCGCATACTCGAAATATTGGCGTTTGAAGATGTGGTTGGCAGTTTAAAGGCATATGAAGAAAAGAAACAAGTTTAAGAATGTGAATGGAAGTTCATACAAAATCAACTATTGTTCACCCAAACTGAAAAGAAAGTTGAAAATGGAAGGTACAACACACGAAGAAGAGGGAATCCAAGATGGAATAGTGAACACAAGAATACTGAACAACTGTGATAAGATTGGGCAAGACAATAGGAAGAACATAACGTGCTACAACTGTGATAAGATTGGGCACTACTCGAACAAACATAAAAGCAGCGAACAAAGGGAAAGAATAAGGTGTTTGTTTTTTCATAGGTAAAATGTCTGCATTTTGCGAACCACATCTTCAAGCATCTACAACAGAAAAGGTAGACCAAACATATGCAGTCTGAAAGAAGGAGACTGTTTGTTTTTAACGTCTACAGACTGTTAAAATAAACTGAAATTTAAACTAAGCTGAAATTTGAATAAAAATCTTTCAACATTGAAATTTAAATAAACTAAAATTTTATGAATCTATCAAATAGCTTGGTTTGAATTATTTTTACCAAAGTATTTTACATTAATATGCCTTTAAATAATAAAATTTGCTTATAAATTATACATGTTAAAAAGAGAGAATTTTTTTTGTAATAATCAAATATATTTATTAGATCCAAACGTGAATAATAAAAGTTATTCTTAGAATTATATATTTTGCATTATTGCTACAAAGAATGAAAAATAAGTCTCAACATAAATACATGTAGCTCCAAGAGAAAATAAATTATAATAAAATATCATTGTCAAAAGTCAGTTTTATTACTTTATCAATAATTCATAGAGTGAGAAATAAAATAAACATAAAAAAATCAACTTTTTTTCTTCTTCTTCACCAAAACACTCGTGAGCACCGGTTCCATCATTGGCGAATGTTGCTCAGGGCCCGTTCTCCTGATTTTTTACGTAATAGTGTAAATTTACCCGTTTCGTTCAAAATTTGTTATACGTAGCGTAAATTTACCCGTTTTTCGGCCGAAATTTTTTATATACAGTGTAAAATTTAGCTGTTTCCGACCGAAATTTTTTATACGTAGTGTAAATATAGCCATTTTCGGCCGAAATTTTATATACGTGGTGTAAAATTTAGCCATTTTCGGGCAAAAAATTTTATACGTAGTATAAAATTTAGCCGTTTTCGACCGAAATTTTTTATACGTAGTGTAAATTTAGCCGTGTTTGGCCGAAAATTTGAGCTCGGGCCTCCTTCGTTTGTGAAATTTTGTATACATTTGGAGCCCCCCCCCCCCCCCCCCCGGTGTCTTAGTCCGAGCTTCGCCACTGGGTTCCACCATTACTTTGCTTCTGTTCACGGGAAAAAGTTTAAGGATGCTTTCTTTATCTTTATTTTCCCAACAACAAAACGACGTTAAACTCATATATCATATAAATGAAAATTCCGGCGGCCGGGAGGGTCAACGGACCCCCCCCCCCCCCGGTGTGATTCTGCCACTGGTGGAGGGATGGGGGGCAGGGGGTGACGGGATTTGAGGGTTGAAGAAGGGAGTCGTTCTGTTTGAGAGAGCTGAGTGAAATAAAAGATGAGAAATTGTTAGAATACGTGAGAAGTAGGTGCTCCATGTCTGCGCGAAAAAGAGGGCGCACAGACCTTTTTTAATGAAATTTCTTCCGGAAAACAAACAATCTGCAACCTAAATGTTTGCGCGTGGTCTGCGTGACGCATGCAAACGAGGCCAGGAAGATCTTTTGTAAAAAAAACAAACACCCCCTAAGTGAATTTGACAAAGATAGAAGATGATATTGATTATGTTTTGTACATGGCAGGTTGTTCGACAAAGAAAGTATGTATGAATGAAGGGTTATACCAGGTGTGATTGAAAGGATGAAGGAATGTTGTACTTAGATAACGGTGCAATTCATCATATGTCATGAAAGAAAGAGTTTCTGGTACACTAGATGAACGAGTTTCGGGCTAAGTGAAGTTTGGTGATGGATCCGAGATCGAAAATAAGGTAAATGTATTTTAATCCCGATAAGTAAGAGTGGTGAAAAGAAAACGTGTTTTGATTTTTTTTTATATGCCTAAGTTAAAAACCAATCTTCTTAACTTGAGACAATTAAATAAAAAAGTATGTAAGATTGAAATAGTCAATGAGCTATTGAGGCCATAAGATCAGAAAGGAAGATTGTTTATGAAGGTTCAAAAAAACCTGAATAGAATGTATAACTTTGAAGATTGTGTCGTGATCCTAACACATTTGAAGATGAAAAGAAAGAAAATCATAACGTGAAACCGATTATGAAAGTGAGGGAAATTCGGTTTAAAACGATCCCAAATAATTTGTTTGGAATTTGTGAAAGTGTTGGTTAAGAAAGAGTTGATGAGACGAAGCGAGTCGAGAAAGAAAATAGCAATGTGACTTCAAAGATAAGCTATGAAGGAGTGAATGCTAAGTTTTATATGATTTTGAGACATACGTATATAAATAGACTATCATATTTGTCAAAGGCGCAAACAATCAATATGTTATGCAAAATGCTGAATTTATCAAGCAAAAACTTTACGGTGAAGTAAAAAGTCAAAAGTCAACCACCACAAGTATTAACAATTGCAACAAACCATATATAATTTAACTACTACTTCCAAATTCAAACATCCATTTCACTTCATACCATTACCGTTAGCTTTATGATTCCATCCATTGTGAGGGTGGAGGGCTTGTTTTTGTCTTCTTGGGACCTGCAAATTTCATTTCTATCTCTTATCATTCCACACAAACAAATTAACCAGTATACCCTTATCATTTTACACTTTTTATTGTTTTGATTTTAAACAGGGCATTCAAAGAGTCCTTAAATGATTAGTCTATGATTTTTTTTTTTTTACAAATGTTGACATGACATACCATGAATTCCGCGCATTTCAACTTCTCGCAGTTCTTGAACAAGGGCACAACAGCAGTACATGACATTGAGAGAAAGTCGTCACACCACCCGCCCTATCAACCATAAATATCATATTATTATTATTATTATTATTATTATTATTATTATTATATGACATGAGAGAGAAAGTCGTCACACCACCCACCCTGTCAACCATAAATATCATATTATTATTATTATTATCATTAAAATATTATATAACTTTTGTAAATTATATTTGACACACTAATTATCTACAAATATATATGAGGTGGCAATATTATTATTATTATTATTATTATTATTATTATTATTATTGTAAACGAACCGAGTGTCGTTAGACGGGTAGTACGTTCATGTTTGTTTGTAAAAAAACAAACGAACGAACATGAACATAAGTTTTTGAACCTGAACACTTGTCTAGTTCAAACATCTATTTAGATTCGCTTATGTTTGTCCATTTGCATTCATTTATTTTCGTTACTTTACATTTGTTTAAGTTCAAGTTCGTTTGCTAATATTCATTTAAAATTTAAACTTTTTAGGCCTGTTAAAATTTAGTCTATTATTACTTACTTTTAGGTCCAACACATTGTTGTTCACATTTACTATTGGATTTAGCTCACTTATGTTCTTACTTCTTACATCTATGTTAAGTTATATTCATTCGCCTACGTTTGTGAACCATTAGTACTTTATATTCTTAACGAATGAACACAAACATGTTCATTTTTTTTACGAACAAACATGAACAAGAAATCAGTCGTTTAGTTATGCGTGTTCGATCGTCTGATCATTTGTTCGGTTAAAGTTAAACGCATGAACACGGATATACTCCGTTTGTGTTTGCTCGGTTCATTTACAAGCCTAATTGAATATGCTATTTAAAAGGTACCGTGATATTGAGGGTCTTCCTAAGCTTTCTCCTAACGCAACAAGTATAGCAGCAGCACGATAATATTAACGAATGCGCCATCAGCTCATTGCAAGCCTCTCCAGAAGCTGCTCAATATAAACAGGCACAAACAATATGATCATTTAATAAACAAGTAAACTAGATAAAGAAAAGCATGTAACATTTTATCGTTTAAATGGATAAGAATCTTACTCATGTGCCTGTTTGTTGCAACACTCGCGATTTTTTTGGAAAACGTGCCACAAGGAAAGAAGAAAGTCTTTATGCCTGCATAAATAGAGACAACCTACTTTAAGTATATTACTACGGTTAAACCAAACCAGTAGGTCTGTAAACGAACCGAATGTTCAGTGAACCGTTTGACGGGAAGTTCATTTAGGTTCGTTTATTTTATAAAACAAATGAAGATGAACAAACTTTTTATTTATCTATTCTTTAGTTAAACGATATGAACATGAACACATGTCTGATCCTTCATCTAAGCTTGTTTATGTTACTCCGTTAACATTCATTTATATTTGTTCGTTTATATATTGATTTAATTTTTTTAGACCCATTACAATCTAAGCTTGTTTATGTTACTTCATTATATTTTTACACAGTTCGTCTGTGTTCGTTTAAGTTCATTACATTTCATTTATGCTATTAACAAACAAACATAAGTAAGCACACCAAGTTTCTTAACAAACAATCATGAACAAGAAAACCTCATAATTGTTCGTGTTTGATCATTTGTTCGGTTAAAGTCAACCGAGAGAACACAAACACGAAAAAAAATAGTAAACATAACATACACATTTTAGGCTGTGAACAACAGCCAAGTACATCTGAATGCCATTCTCCATGCCCATAAGCTTCTAGAACGCCATTTAGAGTATAAAAAAATGAGACGTTTAAAGCTTGAGCATTATAATCTAAATACTGTTAGGCAATCCATTATAGTAATTTGTAAGCTTAAGTTAAAAGTATAAAACTGCCAAGACTTCTACATGGCTACATCAATTATATATTTTGGATTGCGTCTTATCACATTAAGCACCATCCTAGCTATGACGCTTCTTAAAGCTTGTTACCGAGTTTCGGTAAATAAATTTTAGAGTAAATCATGGTTTTAGTCCTTGCGTTTTGGCCAAAACAACTCTTTTAGTCCAAAAGTTTACTTTCGGTTTTTTTAGTCATGGTAGTTTCATTCTTGTTTTAATTATAGCCAAGCATCTAACACCGTTAATATTTCTATTATTATTATTTTTTATGTAATGACATGTTTAGCCTAAAAACTAAAAAACAATATATGTATATATTGTCTCTCTCTCATCACCCACCCACCTACCCGACTCCCACTCATCTCTCTCTTCTCATCTTCCCCAATCTCATCGATAGTGACAGAAAAGGCCAAATTAGAACTTTTGAACTAAAAAGAATATTTTTTTACCAAACCAAAGGGACTAAAACCGTAGTTTACACTAAACCTTAAGTCAATACTCAAAATAGGATACTAACCTTGAAGTCACGTGCGTCTTCTTATTTAAATCACACTCGTTTTGAACGTCTTTATCGGTGTTGACATCATATTGAGGCTGAGACTTCCCAGTAACCTTCTTCGGTGAATCTTGCTCATGTTGAGATTTTGAAGCAACGACTTGAGTAACCTCAATTAGATGTTGAATCACTTCACATTGACCTACATCTAAATTAGCTTGTGATCGCTGTAGTTCCAATTGAAGCTTTTCGTTTTCCTTTTCGATAACTTCCTTCAAAGGTAGGTTTGGGCTACACGAAAGCGTTTTCTTCAGAATAATAGTATCGGCATATGAAGGATCAGGCTTCATAATAACATCTTGCACCTTTCTATCTTCATCATCCAATACCTATTCACGTTGGTCCCTTCCAATATAGTCCAATCTTTCCTGCTCAAACAAATGTTTTCTATAATCTATATTATCAAGCAAACCAGTTATATTGAAAGTAACCAAGTTTTGTCTTACTTCTTGTTTAGCTAAGTATTTGTTATACTAGAAACAAACATCAAAGTTTCAAAATTATGATTCAAAGTAACAAACTTTCTGCTGAAGGTAATATTTATTGGTTATGGGTCAAAATGATGACTTAGTACTTAACCTTAGGGGTATAAACAAGACAAGCTGATCATGAGCCACTCATGATCGGCACACTAAAAGCTCAAAACGAGCCAAGCTTAAAAGGGCCCGAACATGGAAATAAGCTTGTTCAATAAACGACCACGAGCCCAAGCTTCATTTATCAGGCTCGAGCTGGCTCGCGAGCCTAACCAAGCCTATTATTTATATAATTTATTTATTATATAAAATATATATTTTTATAATAATTATTATACATAAGATTCAGATAAATATAAATAATATATATATATATATATATATATATATATATATATATATATATATATATATAATAATTATTAATATACTTTTATAACTAATATATAAAAAAACTAGGATAAAATAAATAATATATACTATGTTAATTTAAAAAAATAACTACAAATACATATAAACGAATTAAAAAATAATAAACAGACCGAACTCAAGCTTTGGAAATAGAGCTCGAAACGAGCCGAGCTTGAGAGTCAAGCCTAGGCAAGCTCGGCCTCGGTTCGGCTTGCTTACACCCCTACTTAACATGTCAGAATTTTGACCATGCTAGCTGCCTTCCAACATGGCACCTGAAAATCAGTTATCTTAGG
>NW_027504630.1:0-22370 GCF_021521415.1 Bidens hawaiensis
AGTATGTTAATTTTAATTATTTATGAAAATTCGGGTTACAATATTTTTTAGTCACATTAATAAGTCGGAGTCGTTTCAAGAAACATCTGAAACGGGCTAAAAAAGTGTAAAAACAAGTTTAAGCGAGTGGTTCATTTCCAGTCGGTCCCGAACTTGGCTTTATGTCGGGTCCTTTTCGGGAATTGTAAAAATATATATTTTAGTTGATGAGACGAAAAGAAATAGTTTTCAGACGTTGATACTTGAAAACAACTAATCCGAAAACGAATAATGCATAAGCGAGTCAAGTTCCTTTTTGATGAACTAACACTAATGTTAAATTAATTTTAACATGGCATCATGATCTAAATGACCTGAACACACATAAAATATAAAGTTAACATACCCGGAAGTTGGATACAGGAATAAAAGAAAAAGTCTCGATCTTCACGGTTTGACTTTTGAGAGTTAATGTAAGGCCCCGGTCCTAGTGCCCTACATTTGGTGTTGGATTTAATCATAAACACAGTCCTAAAATCAGAGTTCATTAAAAATTTCGCGGAATAATTAAAACTTCATGCATTACATTACAAAACATCAAATTTTGTCTTAACAAAAGTTAACTTGTCTTAAACATAACATCGAATTTCATAATCTTCTCAAAATGCCAGTCTTCCAATCCCTACCATGTGTAGTCCTCAAGCCAGCTCTTTTAACCTATTTACCTATGTGCATACTAAAAGTCAGCTATGCTGAGTGAGTTCTAGTTAAGCAGGTAACATACATTACATTCACATTCTTACACATGTGTATTATATATTCGAAGACACATATTACCTTCGTTCTTACTTTCATAATTTCATACTGTTATACTTTGATATACTTTAGCTTACATTCATTATTTTATACATACATAATCGTTCTACGTTTTAAAGACCCTTTCGCCCTATAACCTTCACAGATATTATTAGGGTCTGCAACCCTTTACTCTTCGCAGATATTATTAGGGTCTGCAACCCTTTACTCTTCACATATATTATTAGGGTCTGCAACCCATTTACTCTTCGCAGATATTGTTATGGTCTTCCGCAACCCTTTGCTCTTCGCATATATTATTAGGGTCTGCAACCCTTTATTCTTCGCAGATATTATAGGTCTGCAACCCTTTAACCATTCAGCCCCAGACAAACCATGCATGCCACACATACATTAGTTATGTCTATTCTCGTATACATATTCATACATAAATTTAACTCTTTCTACGACAAACAACTATCATTTATAAACATTCATATGGCATACACTTACCACTTAAGGTAACTGTATTAACTAATCACATCGGAGTATGCACACAGCCCTGAAAACATAACAGAGAAATGGGGCTAGAAAGTCACCTGGAGTCAGTTTCTCTTTAAGTTAATGGTAATACCCTTCCTTAGCTATGCATGGCTAACTATGTAACACATTACGAGTCTCAATTATCTATTACTACTACTTCATACAACTACGTTAATGAACCCTCCAACTAACGGGGATCCGGGTGGGCAGCGCCCCTGGTAGCGGGGTCTATGGGAGGCAGCCCTTAGAAGGGTCCAATGGGCAGAGCCCCTGGCTGGGGTCGAGCTGGAACAACAATTTGATAGAATTCGCATGGAACCATTCGCTTCGCATCGAACCGTTCGCTTCGCATGGGACCTTTCTTCGCATGGAACCGTTCGTTTCGCATGGCATGCGATGTGATTCCTCTTTTTGTGCGAATAGAATATGCTTTTCTTCATTTTTACCATTTTAAAGCCATATTACTCCGTGACTCTTCCTAGTACCCGATTCTACCATTTTTATGGGTTTTGGGTTGTACCAACTTTGTATACCCGTGTTTTATGAGGTCCGAACATCGCTTTTTTGTCCTATAGCACACCCATGAGGTTATAACTCACCAATTTTTTGTTTTTCTTACATCCTACAGCCCGATCTATCGTTATATCAGTTTGCATGTCGAAACCAACCATAAAAACTTAACCTTGTTGGCCAAAACTCACCTTTAGGTCTCGGTCGGTTTTGGATCTGGTCAAACCCGTAGATCTGGACGTGTTCTTGTTGTTTCAAGATGTTGAAAACGAGATTTGTCCTTCCTTTGGTTCGGATTTGGATCCGAGTATTAGTGTAACGCCCGTAAATTTCGTTAATCGGCTCGATTGTTTTTAAATGTTTGTTTAAAAGCCGGGGTTTCATCTTTCTAAATTAGAGCCTTGCAATACATTTTAAAAGTCCGTCTACCCATCCTTTTGCTCAAAACATCGCCTCGTATAACTTAAAGTGTTAGATTAGTATGTAGCACCCGGCATTTTCGTTTATCAGCATGAGAGGTTGTATAGTTTGTATACTAATCAGGATCGAAATGGCATTCTTCAGAGACCTCCTAGCCATTCTTGTAAGACATATTAATTAACTTTCGGTCCAAAATATTACGTTGTACAAGTTTGAGGGTCTAGGTGTAACATTTTAATGTAATAAACCCTAACCTCCTTCCTTGTCCCTCTAGTCCGATCGGCAGCAGCTACAGCCCTCTCCTCCTCAATTTCAGTGCAGTTCCAGCAGCTCTCCGGCCCTCCCAAGTCTAATTCAAGGTCGGGTCCTACCCTAAAGCAAGTCTTTTTCACCATTAAACCCTTTGTTGAACATGTTAGGTTGAGTTTTGATTAAAACAGTTTCTGACAGATTCGTACTCGTTTATTGTTTGGTCTGTAACTCGATGAAAATTGATTGCAATAATTTTTGGACAAGATTTGAATAGTTTTTATGATTTTATAAAAATGTGTGTCAAAGCTGATGGGGGGTGACGGATTCTGGTCTGTTTTCCCAACATCATAACTCTTTTTTGACAAGTCCAAATTGGTTGGTTCCACTTCTGGAACTTTATATTTTGAGTTAAGATTACAACCCAATTGGAATCGTTTAATTTGGTTTGGTAATGATTTTTAAACAAATAAAACCATTTTTGTTGCACACTTAAATAGCTGCACGTACCTCTCTGTTGTAGAGGATTTTTTATGATTTTTGTGTCCACTGTAAAAATATAATAAAAATATTTTTATAAGCCTAAGACATTTATGCAACTCTGGTAAACATTTCATAATTTATTTCTATGTTTTTCCTATGTAATAAAATACATCTTTGCATGCTAAAATCTGCATGTTATACTCGTTATTGATCAATACGTTCGTTTTAGGCTTAACCGGTGGCTGTCCAATTGTGTTCTTGTCGGGGCTGTTTAAATTAAGGTTTTGCTCCGTCATCTTCCTAGGTATGCATTATACTTTGGTATCGTGAGCAATGAAGCCCGTTTGATTGATCAATTGTCGATAGATTGAAAACTAGGATTTCGGTTGTCTAGTTTGTTGATTGTTGTGTGTAGCTCGTGTTTGAGGGGATTAACAACCAATTTAGATATTGGTAGCCTCGGTATGATTTGTTAGCTGTGAAAATCTATTTTTTTAGTTAATGGGGTTGAATTCGTTGTCGGTTTACTCAAACGGGTCGGTACAACGCAAATTCGCGTTTAATTGGTAGTTTGTGCGTTGTACATGCGAGATTACCGACCTATTCAACTCGTGAGGTGTTGTGTGGACTTGTTGGCTATAATTTTATTGAATTTGGTCTACACGGGGCTGAGTTGGTTGCTAGTGCATAAACAACTCGTTAACATGCGTATTCGATACAATTAACAACTTGCGGGTGTAGTTTGGAAATCATTTGTCCCCGGAATTAACTAAGGGTGGTTTTGGTAAATACATGGCCTCGGGGGATGATGTAATTGAATTTGGTAAGGTCTAGGCTTTAGGTCAATCAAATCATGTTAGAACGGCTCGTAAGATAAACGAGTCGGTGCGGTTTAGTTAGTAATCTTTTTGTGCAATCCGACACGTTGTGAATTCTGGATTTGATAAGATATTTTCTAGCCCGTTGTTGATTGTGTGCCTCGTGTCAGGTGAGTTCATGATGCCCCTTTTTAACTCTTTTTACGTTGTGGGCTGGCATACACACCCTATTACAATTTTACCCGATTTTACTCGTTTAAACTTTTTGGATTATATCGTATAGTTTTACTGGTATCGTATATTCCTAGAATTATGTACAAATTCTATCATATATCTTAGGATCTTTTAAACATGTTTACGATCATATATTCCTGAAAATTATATATATTATTTATAGTCTAGGCTTGAAGACGTTTATTAGGCCTTGTATTATTTCCTAGACTAGTCATTATTTATAGTTTACACGTGATGATGTTGTTCGGTTTGATCGATTGCCTAAGATTTATATTATTGGTAGTCTATGCTTGGAGACATTATTGGACTCGTTTATAATTACATATTTCTGAGAACTATTTATTATTGATAGTCTATATTTGAGGACATTATCAGACTCGTTTAAAATTACATAATCCTAGAAACCATAAATTATTGATAGCCTATGTTTGAGGATAATAATAGACTAGTCTATAATTAAATGTTATCGATATTATATACTAAGGCTATGCTTAATAGAGTTATTTAGTTGATTGATTGTAGTCTTATTTTTATTTGTATACTTATGAGACCATGTGTGAATTATATTCCATGCCTTAGGATATTTTAGACTCGTCTTAAATTCCTTAAGATTAATACATATTGTTTATGGACTAGGTTCGTGGATGTTATTTGGTCTGGTATTAATTGAATATGATTAGACTTAATTATATTAGTTCATATTTTGGACTGACTTATATATATATATATATATATATATATTATCTGATGGCCTGTGATTGTTGATATTAATTAGTTCATTGTGACTAAGAATTAGTTGTGTATGCCTACTGTGTGTGGGTATACGGTGCATGGTGATTTTGGCCGGGCCAAACTATACGACTGCGGTTCTTAAATCCCGTGGGGGGAGGCCCTTTGTGGCATAATAATCATTATAATTAGTTCTTTACGTGCACGGTGATCTTGGAATGGCCAAACTATATGACTCGGGTTCTTAAATCTCGTAGCAGGTTCTTAAATCCTGGGAGGGGGGGGGGAGGCTTGTGTGGCATAATCATCATTATAATTAGTTCTTTGTATGCATGGTGATCTTGGCAGGGCCCAAACTATGCGACCCGGGTTCTTAAATCCCGTGGCGGGGTTATTAAATCCCACGGGGGGGGGGGGGAGGCTTGTGTGGCATTATCATCATTATAATGGGTTCTTAAAATCCCGTATCATGTGCTTGGGGAGTACCGTGTGCAGGTCAACTATACTACTCGGATACTTAAATCCCGTGGCGAGTTCTTAAATCCCGTGGGGGGAGACTCGTACGCATGTTCGACCGTGATTATATTATTTGTCTATTATGCATATATTTACTTATCATTTATCCATGTGCCTATTATTCCATATACCGTTTTATACTTAAAATCTTGGAATGATTTATACATGTCATTTATAAAAACTTGAACTCACTCAGCTCAAGCTGACTTTGTGTGTATGTTAGTTTGATTTGCAGGGTAAGGATTTAGGATTATCGATTGGGCGTGCTAGAGACTACTCGGACGGTTGAAGGTATTCTTAGTCAGAGATTTTTAAATAAAACAAATATTTTTATTTTATATTTAACCTTGGGCACTTTTCCCGGTTTTTGGGAATTCCTAGTCGAGACCTTCTAAATAAAAAGAATATTTTATTTTATATTTGGTTTTGGGGTTCTAAATACTTAACCTATTTCCGCTGCTTATTGTTTGGTACCTTTTTCCCGGTTCTGGGAATTTTGATACTCATTATTTGTTGGTGCATGTTTTGTAACAAATGATCTTTTGTGTTTGTTAGAATTGAGAGCAACGGTCAAAGGGGAGTCTGTTGGTGCATTTTGTGACCGTCGCTATGCAATTCTGATCAGCGGAAACGAAATACGAAGTTAGAACAACTTCACCATAGGCGAAGTTATAACAACTTCGCCATAGGCGAAGTTGTAACAACTTCGCCATAGGTGAAGTTGTAACAACTTCTGCCATAGGCGAAGTTAGAACAACTTCGCCATAGGCGAAGTTATAACAACTTCGCCTACTGGCCCAAGCCCAAGCCCGCGAAGTTGTTTTGTCTATATATATGTGTGTCTTATTTAGGTTTGAGTATCCAGAAAGTCAGAGTGTTTTGTGATCAGTTTAATTGTCTAGAGAGAAACCGAGAGGGAGAGTCGTCTGGGACGGCCCGAGGTAGAGCTCACCTCCGGTCGGCCGTCATTTGTTTTCCTGTTTGGTATGTAATGTGTTTCGGTTATTATATTAAAGATCTGCAGATGTGTTTATCCCATTCGTGTGTTTGTTCGTGTGTTTGTATGTGTGTAATCGTGTTCTTCGTCTTCTACACCATTAAACGAGTCTAGGAGGATTTCGCACTCCTAGACCTCGTGCGGATCTCGTATCGATCAGCGACGCCCCGTGGGAACCTATAAGTGGTATCAGAGCCTTAGGCTCTTATGCTATGGTTCGAGATCTGCGTTTTGGTGTTTCTGGCACGTTTCTGATGCGTTTTTGGCCGAACAGCGGCCGTAGGCGAAGTTATTGGGTTCAGGCGAAGTTGTCGCTTAAATTTTAGGGTTTAGGCGAAGTTAGCAGCCAGGCGAAGTTATGGCCAGGCGAAGTTAATGAGGGGCGAAGTTATGGACAGGCGAAGTTGACTTTTAGGCGAAGTTGACTTTTAGGCGAAGTTGACTATAGGCGAAGTTAAAAAAAAAAAATTGTTTGGAGTTTTCGTCTGTATGGCCAATCGTTTTCAAAACCTTGTTGAGCTAAATGGGATGATCAATCCCGAGTAACCATGTTTTTCGTTTTTACTTTCAAAAAAAAAAAAAAAAAAAAAAACGTCACTATCGATTAGAATTATGTCGGTTGCTTCAGTTTGAAGGACATATCTTCGGATATGTTTGGTCCTCATTTCTACCTGTAGAGTATGAGGATAGCCATTAACCAGATGACTGAAAGTGACCGGGGCGGTTTATGATGAGTTTTTATTCTTTCGCTGAAAATTAGTCGTTCATAATTAGTTAGAAGGACACATACTCGTATGTGGTCGGTCCAGCTGATCCATTGGATCTTCAGGATAGCCGTTTACCTGAAAACTTCGACTTGATCGGGGCGATAGAAGTTAAAACTTTTTTAAGGGAGATGAAATAATTTTTCAAGTCTACTGCTTCGTAAGAAGTATATATACAATGTTTAAAAGAAAATTGATCCAACCTTGGAAAGTGATGAACAAACTGATTCTGTGTGCTTAACTAGTGAAGTTATTAGGCCTAAAAGACTTTAGAACAGTCATTGTATGTCATGGTAGCTTTTTATGGTGCGTAAAAGTAGAAGTGATACTAACTAAATCTCCTCGATTTTACGTGGAAACTCCTTAAGAGTTGTGCATGTCTCCATATATATCTTTCCGAATGATAGGCAGAAAAGTGATTACCCAGTCATACACGAGCCCGTGAGTGTTCTGATTCCCGAGAAGATGGTGTGTCAAGAAACTGCAGTGATCCAGATTCGGGACTTGCAGTAGTTTACTTGAAGCTGTGTAAATCTTATTATTAAAAAAAAAATTATTATTATGTGTTACTAAGACATTCTAGAGCTTATAATGTTAATACTTCTCAATCAAGATGCAAGAAAGAGAACGGGAAGAAGACTCTACAGATCGGCGTGTACTTACAATTTATTCAGACACTACGGGTCGAGGTTAACTCGGGGTGACTTAGGGAAAGCCAAATACGCTTTGAGAATAGATAGGAGGCATCACAATCTCTGATGTGTTGCCCATTTAAATTTTGAGCTTAATTGAACCTAACCCGTATCACAGAAGCGATGAAAACCATTTTAAGTTATTTACCTGCTTACAACCTGTTTCTTTATGTCATAATACAGCTGAACATGGATCTATGTGACAGTCACTTAATTAGTATGATTCCTGTTCGGATCTTTTCTAAAACATGTTGGTCCCCGACTAGACTGAAATTTGATCCCGTGTACTTTATTTTTAAAATTTATTCTACTTATGTAGTTGTATGATTTTATACCTGGTTACTTGGTTCTTGATCGGATCAGTTAACTCTTTAAAGAAAGTTTTAAAAGTTAATGGCATAATGCTCAATTTATAAGGGTCTGTTTGGTAAAGTTTTATATTGAGCGAAGTTGAGGAAAGAGGCGAAGTTGTTTAAACAGGCGAAGTTATGGGACAGGCGAAGTTAACCCTAACTTCGCCTGTATAACCTTGACCCTATATAAAGAAATTTTTGGTCAAAGCTCAGTATTATTTTTCAAAACCCGGCGAACTTATTCTCAGTTAACCCTAAGCGAAGTTACTCTTTGAATCAATCTGTGTTATTTTTCTCGTTTTCAACTCGTGTTAAAGGTGTGTAGGGTTGTTGTATCTTATAATCTATGTCAATGACGAGCTGAGGACAAAAAAGAGCAACGATCGAGACGATGATCCCAATGCATCGAAAGGTGCAGGTGGAGAGTTGCCAAGAACTGAACAAGCTCTTGGGACTTCCACATCTCAGGGGGAGTCAACGAGTGCAGCTGGCGGTTCAGGGGGTGATGATGTGGTGGTTGTGGATGCTGAGGAGGTGTTAGATGATGTTATAGGTGATGAGGATGTGTTACCGTTTGAGGAGATAGAGAAGATAGGGGCTGAGATCGTGATTGATAGTGAAGTCGAAGAGGGAGAGATTGTGGAGGACAACGTTGAACATGAAATTCCAACGGTTGAAAAGTCAGATTTGGGTCAAGATACGGGATGTGATGAGACAGAATGGGGGGAGCAACCAAGATGGAAAGAAGGCTACGCTCAGTGGTTCGTAAAGACTAAGAAACCGGCGGTCCCTACTATGTTCAAGAAAAGTTACAACATCAGGGGTTATGCTGAATCGAAAAAGGGGATTATATGCTGGTTATATGATGAGCAGTTGAGGCTTTTTGTGATTAAACGGTATGATGGGGTTCAGTATTTCAAGAGGTTGTTGAGATCGTTGAATACGTTGCCTGAGTGTGAAGTGAAGGACTTAGCCAGGTTGGGGTTGATAAACAGGAGTGATGATAACATGGCTAGGATCATTGGAAAGATAGTCTGGAAGGAAAGCATAAAGGAGAAAAAGTTCGAGCTGTTGAAACCACAGAAAGGAAAGCTCGTTGAAGACAAAGACAGAGGAATAAAAGCAGATGGCAAGCCTTGGATTGTAATGAAGTATTAGCCGATCCAGTGTCTAAAAGAAGTGCCGATGAAACAAATGCCCAAGGATGTGCTCAAAGATCTGAAATGGTGGTACGTTGATTGTGAAACAGCTGAAGCAGTAATGTAAGATGAAGATGAACAAGAGCTGATGAGAGTATATGATCCTATGCATTTAGTGAATTTGTCTCTAGCTGATCTGCAGGTGCTGAACGAGAAAAAGATATTTTACATTCCTGCTTGGAAAGAAGAAGCAAAGAAATATCAAAGAGTAGTTTCAGTTTGTGTACGAGAAGGCGTTCATGCTTGAAGATGGAAGATACAAGATTTTTGGGATTACGAGACACGTGTTTGAAGATAGAGATATGAAGCTACTGCCAAGGGGGAGTCAGTTGGTACATGATGTCAGTAGTTCAGTATCTAGTGTCTGTAATCAAGTTAGTATGTTTTGTATTTAGAATTAAGCGAAGTTGTCTCACAAGTTCGCCTGATAAGGGCGAACTTGTTGAACAAGCGAAGTTAATGACAATTTCGCCTAAACATGTTAGGCGAAGTTGTCGAATGTTAAATAGGTTGAGGTTACGGATTGTTTGATAGGGTTGTTCAAGTTCGTGTAATTGGTGATCGGTGATTCACGTGTTACTAGTTGCAATACAAAGTGTCTTTTGAGTATTGTAACGTGTGTTTGCTTGTGTTTAACGTGTATCGTTTTCTACGCTCGTATCGTCTTAAGTAGGGATTCCGCACCTACGTAGAACGAGATATTCCGTGTAGATCCGGCTGGGAACCTACATTATTCCGCTGTTTATTACTCTGAAATGGTTTTAATAATGTGAACTTACTTTTGGTTTTAAATTTTATGAATTTTGGATATGATTACTAACTGTAGGATTCTCGGGATTCGGGGTCATACAATTAGAGAGATAAAGTGTATGTTTATGTGTATGTATTCTTGAGTGTGTGTGTCGTGAAGGAAATGAGAACGGAGAAATGAGGAGTGTTTGGGAAATGGGGGTTTGTATTTAGGGGTTTAATGGGCCCTATGGCCCATAACCCATTCTCAAGCCCAATCCCAATCATATTCCAAGAACTAACACTCAATTAAACTAACATAATATCCTTTATTTATTACTAACAAAAGCTGGGCGTTACAGTCTAACTTGAGAATAAATTAAATTAGCAAAGAGAGCTTCAGAAATTTCACGATTTTTGGTGTGGCAAAGTTGAAGAGAAGACTGAGACTCTAGGCAAGCATGGCCAAGAATGATAGCAAAAGAATTGAATTTGGTCAATACTTGTTAATGAACTTTAATTCTTTGAATTGATTCCATTAACTCATAAATTTGAGTTGAAACATAATTTGAAAGTTAAGACAAGTTTATTATCACAAAACTGAGTTGAAACATCTTTGAAATCGTTTGAAGTGGTATCTAAACGAGTTAATGGAAGATTAAACAAGAAAAGTTGTAACAGCGAACTGCGTCGCGCTACACGACGGCCAAGGGCTTGCCTATTCGCGTAGCTCAACCCAAATTTGGTTTAGGAATTCATGAGATCGTCGCAAAGTGTGATGATTTTGAGGACAAGCCCGTCACATAGTGCGATAGGTGGGTTTTCACAAGATTTTTTGCAATTTGACACATAAAAATAAAACTTGGGATTTATTAATAACATTGTATTAACATTATTAATCAATAAACGTGTCAATTAAAATTAAAAAGAAGACTCGACAATTTTTAAATTGGCCGAGTGATGTGGTCAGGTTAACCATACTACTTGGGTTCTAAAATCCCGTGGCTGGCTCATAAATCCCGTGGGGGGAGGCCCGTGTTGCATAATCATCATTAAAACGGGTTCTTAAATCCTGTGATCTATTACTCGGGTTCTTAAATCCCGGGGCGGGTTCTTAAATCCCGCGACATATTACTTGGGTTCTTAAATCCCCGGGGCTGGTTCTTAATCCCGTGATATATATTGCTCGGGTTCTTAAATCCCGGGACGGGTTCTTAAATCTCGTGTAATGTGCTTATGTCGTACCACATGCGGGTCAACTATACTACTCGGGTTCTTAAATCCCGTGGGGAAAGGCCCATGCACGTGTTCGACCATGAATATATTATTTGGTTATTATTTATTTATTTGTTTATTATTTATTCATTTGCCTATTATTCCATATACTATTTTATACCTATAATCTTTGAAATGATTTATGAATGTCATTTATAAAAACTTGAACTCACTCAGCTCTAGCTGACTTTGTGTATGTTAGTTTGAGAGGCAGGTTAAGGACTCGAGATTATCGCTTGGACGTGTTGGAGACTACTCGAACGGTTGAAGGCATTACTAGTCGAGACCTTCCAAATAAAAAGAATATTTTATTTTATATTTGGTTTTGGGGTTTTAATACTTCACCTTTTTCCACTGCTTATTGTTTGGCACCTTATTCCCGGTTTTGGGAATTTTGATACTCATTATTCCGCTGTTTATTACTCTGAAATGTTTTTTTTTAAATGAAATGAACTTGCTTTTGGTTTTAAATTTTTATGAATTTTGGAAATGATTAACAACTATAGGATTCCCGAGATTCGGGGTCTTACAAGTTGGTATCAGAGTCAAGGTTCGAGGGATCCGAGCATTCTTGAATGCTTGGACTCGAACTATAAGAGAAAAGACTAGAAATGCCAACCGCGAGTAACTACACGCCAAGGGGTAATTGTTATTATTTATTAATCTTTATAAGCATTAGGGTTTTGTTATGTGCATAAGTGCTTAAGTGTTAGATGGGATACTAATATTGTTTGGGGCAAGGGACGCTTAGGACGGGCGGATAAAGTAAACAACTAATAACACTTGATCAACGTTATTAGCAGTTTATAGTTACCTACCATGTTCTAAATGCTACTTGTTCTTGACTGTGTTAGGGTTCTGTCTTGGTAGGGATAGGATATGGCTAATACTCGTGTCGTTAGCGACAAATTTCATTTAATTCCTCAAATCCTCCCGCTTATTTCTCATCCTGTCGAATGCTTTGTGCGTAATTGTTTAGCTGAGGCGTAGCATGCTGTCACTCTGGGTTTCCTTTTTACTTGATCGCTTCAATTCCTCACTCCTTCGAGAAAGTTTGTGTAATGGGTTTAGTCAAGTAGTAGGGTAATATCATTCCATGTACCTTTTTACTTGTTAAGCTACAGGCTTTGTTCCTATTTGTAGGCTTTGTGCCCTTAGGGATTTTGTCTGTTTTGTCTCTTGTACGATTAGATGATTAGCTGCGCTCATTCCTGTATAGTAGGATTCGGGGACGAATCCCATTGTAAGGAGGGTAGACTTCTAACGTCCGTTAAATTTCGTTAATAAGAAAGAAAGCTATGTAAAGTTTGTATTTAATTCGGGACTCGATCTGGCATTCCTCGGGGACCTCCTTGTCATTCTTGTATATCGTGTTATTCAACTTTTGGCACAAGACATCTCATTTTACAAGTTGAGGGGCTAGAGTGTAATTATTTTATTATAACATCTAACCCTAACTCCTTCCCCTATGTTCGATCACAGCAGCAGCCCACCCTCCCTCATTGAATTTCGTGCAGCTCCAGCCAAGTTCCAGCCATTCCTCATCTAATTCAAGGTCGGTCCTACCCTAATACATGTTTTTTTCACCATTAAAACCTTTATTGAACCCTAGAGATGTCATAATAACGTTAGTGTTTGAGTTTTGATTATAACAGTTTCTAACATAGTCGTACTCGTTTATGGTTAGGCCTGTAACTTGATGATAATTGATTTTTTTTGAGTGATTCTTGATTCCATGATGTTCTACTTTGAGTCTAGTTTCTAGAAAGGTATAATTTGTAATTTTTGGACGAGATTTGAATGGTTTTTATGATTTTATAAAAACATGTGTCAAAGCTGATGCGAGGAGTCGAATTCTGGTCTGTCTTCCCGACATCATAACCTTTTTTTGACAGATACAATTTGGTTGATTCCACTTATAAAACTTCACATTTTGAGTTAGGATTCCAATACAATTGTAATCGTTTACTTTGGTTTGGTATTGATTTTTAAACAAATAAAACACTTTTGCGGCGCACTGAAATAGCTGCACGTACCATTCTGTGTTGGAGGAATTTTTATGATTTTTGTATGCATTGGAAAATATAATAAAAATATTTTTAGAAATCTAAGACATTTATACAACTCTGGTAAATATTTCATAATTTATTCCTATGATTTTCATATGTAATAAAATATATCTTTGCATGCTAAAATCTGCATATTAGACTCGTTATTGATCGATTCTTTCGTTTAGGCTTAACCGGTGGCTGTCCAATTAAGGTTCTTTCGGGGCTGTACCAGTTGAAGTTTTTGCTTTTTCATCTTCCTGGGTATGTCATATGTATCATACTTTAGTATCGTGAGCAACGGAACTCGTTTGATTGCTCAATTGTCGATAGATTGAAAACTAGGATTTTGGTTGTCTAGTTTGTTGATTGTTGCATTTAGCGTGTTATTTGAGGGGATTAACAACCAATTCAGATTGTGTAGCTCGGTATGTTATACGGGCTGTGAAAAACTTAATTTTTATGTTAATGGGGCTGAATGGTTGCCAGTAGCTCAAACGGGTCGGTACAACGCAAATCGGTAGTCTGTGTGTTGTACAACTGAATTGTTGACCCATTCAACTCGTGTATGTCGTGTGGACTTGTTGACTATAATTATGCTTAATTTGGTCCACACGGGGCTGAGTTGGTTGCTAAGTGCATAAACAACTCGTTAACGCGCTTATTTGATACAATTAACAACTTTCAGGTGTAGTTTGGAAATCCTTTGTCCCAGGAATTAGCTAAGGGTGGTTTTGGTAAATACAAGGCCTCGGGGGCTAATGTAATTGGATTTGGTATGGATGAGGCTTTAGGTCAATCAATCACATCATGTTAGAACGCCTCGTAGGATAAACGAGTGGGTACGGTTTAGTTAGTAATCATTGTGTGCAAACCGAGAGGCTTGTGGATTGGCTTAGAGGTTCTTTAACTCATTTCTATTTGTGTGCCTCGTGTCAAGTGAGTTTATGACGCCCCTTTTTAACTCTTTTTACGTTTTGGGCTGGCATACACACTCAATTACAATTTTTCCCGATTTTACTCGTTTAAAACTATTTGAAGGACCTTGTATAGCCTTGTTATTATTTAAAAGTATGCCTTAGGATATTTTAGACTTATTTTTGTCATAAATTTCTTAAGGTTATATATACTACTTATGGTCTAGGCTCGAGGATGTTATTAGGCCTGGTATTAATTGAATACGTGTAGACCTATTTGTATTTGTCCACATTTTGAAATGCCTTATACCTATTATCTTATAGCCTATGATTGTTGATATTATGTAGTTCTTGGTGACTAAGATTTATGTGAGTAGGCCTATTGATGTGTGTGTGCATGGTGATTGTGGCCGGATTAACTATACTACTCGGGTTCTTAAATCCGTGACGGGCTCTTAAATCCTATGGAGGGGAGGCCCGTGTTGCAAAATCATCATAAAAACGGGTTCTTAAATCCCGTTATCTATTACTCAGGTTCTTAAATCTCGGGGCGGGTTCTTAAATCCCGCGACATATTACTCGAGTTTTTAAATCCTAGGGGCTGGTTCTTAAATCCCGTGATATATATTGCTCGGATTCTTAAATCCCGGAGCGGGTTCTTAAATCCCGTGTCATGTGCTTATGTCGTACTACGTGCAGGTCAACTATACTACTCGGGTTCTTAAATCCCGAGGCGGGTTCTTAAATCCAGTGGGGAAGGCCCCTGCGTGTGTTTGACCATGAATATATTATTTGGTTATTATTTATTTGTTATTTATTTGCCCATTATTCCATATACTGTTTTATACCTATAATCTTTGAAATGATATATGAATGTCGTTTATTAAAACTTGAACTCACTCGGCTCTAGATGACTTTGTGTGTATGTTAGTTTGTGAAGCAGGTTAAGGACTCGAGATTATCGCTTGGACGTGCTGGAGACTACTCAGACGGTTGAAGGCATTCCTAGTCGAGACCTTCTAAATAAAAAGAATGTTTTATTTTATATTTGGTTTCACGGTTTTAATACCTAACCTTTATCCACTGCTTATTGTTTGGTACCTTATTCCCGGTTTTGGGAATTGATACTCATTATTTCGCTATTTATTTCTCTGAAATGGTTTTAATAAAATGAACTTGCTTTTAGTTTTAAATTTTTATGAATTTTAGATATGATTACCAACTGTAGTATTCCCTGGATTCGGGGTCTTACACAAGTGTAAATCCAATGTTTAGTAAGATGCCCAGGTTTGGGGCCTTGTAAGTTAGTATCAGAGCAATACACTAAGAGAATTAAGCATCGTGAAATTCTAACACACCGGCTTAAGCGGAATCGCCCGAGTGTGACGTACAGATTGTTCAAAACACATGTGACACTACTAAGTGACAATATTATCATTAATTAAATTATACATTAAATACAAGTTTGAAACAAGAAATACAAGGAAAATAAATACAGCTAAAAAGTTTGTCCATTGGTTTAAATAACCTAAGTTTAGTGTCTTCTCCATGTGTCATCTTCTACTAATAGTACCTGTAGCATATGTATAAAATAATGTTAACTATATGAATAGTTAGTGAGTTCACACAGTTTTATATAAGTACATAAAAACCATACAATTTCCTTAAACCTGTGAAAAATGCAAATACGGGTTCTTTACACTCGAATCAAGGTCCTGAGTGTAAGGAATAAACGAAGGTCCTTTCCAGTTGGGAAAACCATCGTACTCGGATAAGGAGGTCCCCTTTTCACTCGAAACAAATGGTCCTGAGTGCAAAGGGGGGGCGTATGATCATACTTAACGAATCCACCACTTGAAATTGAAATCAACCCACAAAAGCAAGTGAGCAAGTAAACACACAAGTACATGTAACGAATTGAAGTTTGTAAGCGAAATTGTAAAGACTTGAAATTTATAGGATACATATGCTATCCCCAAAAGTAATAAAAGAGTAAAAGAGGGTGTGAGAAACTCACCTTGAAAGTGAAGATAACTTGGAATAAAATCGAAAGCGTGTTAACGAAACCAAAGCAACCGAACTTCACAAACTATAATTAAAATGAAACAAAATCTAACTAACGGGATTGATAAAGTTAAAGAATAATATAAATAAAGGGATTAGTATTATTTTGATTTATTTATAGCATATATAAAATAATATTATTTTTAAGTTTTAACGGAATTTTAACGTTTTAAATTAATAAAATATTATTTTAACTAACATTAGAATACTATTATGAGGAATATAATATTACGAATTTTTACGATAGGTTTATCCCGATAATGATTTTGTAAACGAATTATAAAGCTAACGAATTATAAACTAACTTTAGCGGTTTAAATTATTTTAATACTATTAATTAATAATTTATTATTAATAATAAGATTTTTATTGGTCTTATTTAATTCTCGTTTACAATTGTTTTAGCGTATTTAAAGTTAACGAAAAGAATTATAATATTAACGAAAAGGTATTTGATATTATAATAATTCAGGTTTTACGAACTTTAACGAATAAGAAAAATTGGGTTTTGGATAACAGTGCTAGAATTAATTTATAGTAAATTTGATTATCTAAAAATGATTTTTATTTGATTTTTATTAATTTAATTTGACTTACCTAATATTGAAAATGTTAGAAATAATAAACCAAAAAATACCCGTCTAGGACCAAAGTCACATGGATTACCAACTGAGCCATCATGTAACGCCTGTTAATTTTCGGTTCAAGGATTCGAAGCTTGTAAAGTATGTATATTTCTCGGGATTTAACCAACATTTCTCGGAAACCTTCTCATCATCCCGGTACGTTAAAACATTTAACTTTTCCACCAAGATGTTAATTCTTTAAAACTTGAAGGGCTAGATGTGAAAAATCTTTATATCATAAACCCTAACCCCATCCCCCCCCCCCCTTATCCCGATCGGACTAAAGGCAGCCGCCCCCTCCCTTTGTTCTTCGAATTTTGATCAATTCCAAAGCTACTAGAAGTGGTTCAAGGTATGTACTACAATCCCTAACACTTCCTTCGTCCAATCCTAGTCGTATTGATGCAAAATTTTGCCGATTCGTTTTGTATGGCAGATTTCGGTTAGGGTTCAATTGACCCGCTTCCCGTGGATAAAAATTCAAGCTTCTGGTGTAAAAAGATTCCCATGTATGACATTTACATGATATTAAAATTTCATGGTCATTGAAGGTGTTTAGGTCGGTCAATTGATTTTAGTTCGAAAACTAGGGTTTATCGAGTGTAGAATCGTTTATTGTTGAGTTTGATGCGTTAATCAATTGAATTTCCAACCGAATCAGTTTTCATAGCCCTAGATCGATTTAAGGGCTGTGAGAAAATTACTTTTTTAGTACCCGGGGCTGATTTGGTCGGTGATTAGTCAATCAAGTCGGTTGTGCGCGAATTGTTGTTTAAATGTTAATTTGAGTGATGTGTAAAGGAACTGCCAACCATATCGACTCGTGTTGACATACTTATGATACATGAACAGTTTATGATGGGAATTTGGTCTATTGGGGCTGATTTGCTTGGCAACTGATTTAAGGATTTATTACGCGCGTATTCGACTCGATTTGCATACAAACGGGTGAATTGTGCATCATGGTTAGCCCCGTCCATGATCGTAGGGTGGAATTGGTTAATTGAAAGGTTTTAGGAGCTGAGGTAAAGTAAAGTGAGTATGGGCTAGGCCTCAGGTCAAAACAATTGGGTTTGGACGGTCCGATAGGCGAGTGTGTTATTACGGGCTAGTTTAGTAATGCGTTGTGTACAAATTACAGGCTCTTACTTGTGATTGTGCACTTAGAGATTCTCTAGCTCGTTGCTGGTGTTTGGTTGACTTCAGGTGAGTTCATGATGCCCCTTTTTACTCCTTTAAGATTTTGGGCTAGCATGCACACCTAAGCGATTTTGCTTGATGAATTGTTTAAAATTATTTTGGATGGGCTTACTTGTATAGGGTAGGCCTTGAGATGATATTATCGTATGTTTGTATGTATTATTGTATGGCCAATATTTGGCGATGTTTAGTAGTCGTTATCGACTACGGATGTTACGTATGCCTACTTTGTGTTTGCATACGTTGGATGAGATGTTACGTGTTTGGGTTGTACGTGTGCTCGACCCTGATGTTATTACTTGGATATATATATATATATATAGGGATGTACATATAAAGATGTTTATATATATATATATAAGGATGATTATTTATTGATGATGATGGCCTAACTGATGTATCCCTTTAATTTTTAAAATCCTAGGAATGACTATTATGATTATTAATTATTGATGTTATTTATTAAAACTTGAACTCACTCAGCTCAAGCTGACTTTGTGTGCATGTTAGTGTGAGTTTTAGGTTAAGAGGATGATGTCTTACCGCTTGGACGTGCACGAAGCTACTTGGACAGTGAAGGGCATACTTGGATGGAAGATTTAAATATTGAACATTTTTTTTAAAGTTTTATCAAATACGTTTAAATTGGTTTTGGGCATAATTCCCGGGTTTTGGGAACTTATTTTATTAATTATGGTTTTCCGCTGAATTATACTCTGAATTGGTTGTTTTAATGGAATGAACTGTTTTCAAGTTTAAATATTTTTATAAGTATTATGGATGAATACCAACTGTAGGATTCCCGGGATTCGGGGTCTTACACATCAGTTCTTCAGTTATGAATAGAAACAAATAAATATATGTTAAAAATCATGTTCATCTTCAACATGATAAACCCTATATCAACTTCCCCAAATCAGTTCCATGCATGGTAAATTAAGTTTAGGGGTTTTGTTCTATGGTTCAAGACGAATCAAATGCATGTATATATTACCTGTTAATGTAATGTTTTAATGGTGAATGAGGTTTAGCTGGAAAATAAACTTTGGCGAGCAACTCGGAGTTCCGGAGGGTATTTCAGATAGAGTAGAAGAAAGGGACAAGTTTAGTTGGTGTCTGGGAATCTATTTATACAACTAATTGGAGCGTGTGATGATTATTACTCTTAATTGCGTTTTGAAAAGGATCCGGCCATTCTGAGGTTTAATTGGCCATAATGTGTTGTTGTTACGAGTTATAAACAATGTTTAAAGATTACAGTTAGTGGAGCAAGATGTTACAAGTTTTTAATCGATTTAGTACGCACGTTGTGGTTACGTTTTTAGTTTGCCGGAAAATATTATCATGTCGCCAAAGTTGGGGTCGAGAAAGCGGGAGGGGAAGAGGGGGAGGGGGGCTGATGGGTTGGTATTATTAATTAAATTTACAAATATGGCACCTTTACTTTCAACATATATTAAAATAGAATTTATATTATATTTACATATTGCACCTTAAACTTTCAAATGTCATATAAACTTGTTAAAAGTTAATAATTTGGATTATTTTCGTATTATACTAGATAGTTTGCGAATAGATTAACTTAAATAAACTTTAACCTCGGTGTTTCGTTATTTGAACAAAATGAAAAGAAAATGAACGAATGATAATCAAAATTCATCATGATCATTATATTAAAGATGAACGTATAACTAAATAATATCGAAACGACATAAAATGTCGATTTAACGAATGTAAAGTAATAATGAATGTCACATAATCAAATGTAACAAAATTTAATGATATATATAATATATATATATATATATATAAATAAACAAAAACTGAAAATTCAAAATGGGTCGGATTTTCGGGTTTGATAAGTAACGAATGATACATAAATGCTTAGACTCAAATAGATAATGGTACCGAAGAAGAAAGTCACTATAGGTAGCCGTATGCCACTCAAGCAAGCTCGCGAGTAGTAAAGAGTATGATTGATTTGAAAGGTGGAATGCATGTTTAAAGTATGAATGAAAGTATGGTTTAAAGTGCATGATTAAGCCATGTGTGGCAATGTATGTTATAGTATGAATTGTTATGAATCCCAACTTAATTGCCTGGGAAATGACTGAATGAATGCTATAGTTTTTCAACGATTAATGTAAGCCAGTTGTAGAACCCACCACAAGTGTGATCATAAAGGAAAGTACCCTAAGGTAAGAGGAGTAACGTGACTAGTTAATTACAACTGGCCACTGTCATTAAATGTTTACCATACAAGTCTTGTACTAAATAGTTCATGGAATGACAACATCTGTGTTTTCCTATAGAATTCGAATGGCTAGTGTAAAAGAACATGGAAGAGGTCATAGTATGGGTCGTGGAAGGCCTCGTGCTATCTGTGTAACTCTAGAGTGAAATAAAGGGCCTCAAGTGGATCCAACTATCAGAGTTGCTATTGCGAAAGAGCTAACTTAGTTGCTTAACACTTCACTGCCAGAAATAGTTGCAAATTCTCTAAAGAATATCCAGACTAATAAGCCGCATGAGAGCAACACTAAAAGTACTGGTAAGTCTGCTGGAAGTAACACTAAGGTAACTGAGGTATCTAAGAAGTCAAGTGAGAATGAATCAACACGGAAAACTGAAACAAGCTTTGTTAGGTCTGTTAAGTCTATGGGAGCTAGATTGGTTAAGAAGAAGAGTCGTGGGTGCAACTATAAGAGTTGTAATCCGCCAAAGTTGACTGGTACAGACAATTTTGTAGCTTCTTTACAATGGATAACCGCTATGGATAAGGTTATCATAGCCAATTAATGTCGTCCTGGCCAAGGTATAGGATTAGCTACGCAATCCTTTGAGCAAGCCTAGAAGGCTCGGTTATGAGCAAACGTATGCGGCTCTGTTATGAGCAAGCATGGAAGGCTCAGTAATAAGCAGACACAAATGACATAGGAATAGGTAAAGAAGGAATTGTAAAGAATGAATGTGTAATGTTATGTTATGCAAGAATATTTCTAAGTTGTAACTAATTTATGGCTTATATTATATGTTGAAAGATAAACTAAGATTACGTAAACTAAAGCTCACTCAGCTTGTAACTGACTTTTAACACTATAGATGATGTGGCGAGTTGAAGTGCGTACGAGGCTATCCATGTTGAAGAGTAGAATAGAGAAAAAAGTTAGGTGTAAAGTTTTAGTTTCCGCTGCAAGTTTTAATTATTAATCTTTGATAATAAATCGGTCCAAGTGTAAATCCAACGTTTAGTAACGTGCCCGGGTTTGGGATCTTACTACCGGTTACAACCCGTTTTAAAACAGTGAATATCTTGATAGTTGTTATGCACCGGTCTTTGAACTGTGTTAAAAATCAATCTCATCTTTTGCAACGCAATTTTAGACCGGTTTTGTGATCGTTATTAAACTCTTTTTAATCATTAAAACAAAATCCCCTTTTATGTACCGGTGAAACAAGGAGAATCAATATACGTATTGCGTATTTCTTATTACATAGTCAACCATTCAACCAACAACTAACAAAACATAAATAAAAAATTTACATGGTAACGTAAAAACAATCCATTGCAATATTGCAAACCTTGTACCTGTTTGGTTTGGTTTTAAAATAAACAATATACCGTGAGGTTTGACCGAATTGCAACAATAATTGTGTGCCAAATGATTTACCTTCTTTGACAAGGAAATCAAGAAAGTAAATAGGTAAACAGTTTGTAAACAATGGCAACTACGACTACAAAAATGATCTGATCAGTTATAGAGATACGATCATTTTTGTCAACTGCCTCATTTAGAATTGAAGGTGAGCACTTGAGTTCAACGGAGTATGCTCCTTTATCTTCTTGAATATCTGGTTCTATGTTTATCTCCCCGAATACAGATCTGAATTCTCCATAGCTCCATTCCTTAAATCATATATTATCAAAGCACAGTAATAAGTTGTTGTAGCATAGTAATAACACTTGTTGCATACGAGAATGATCAAAAGTTGGATGTTCGAATTTTTAAGAGGCAAGTATATAAAAACTATAAAAGATGAGAAGTTCAATCCATGTAGTTATAGATTAGGTTTATGTTTTATCTATATATGAGACTACCATTTAAAATTGTATTTATAGTTTCTGTAACACGCAAAAATGTTCACTCACAGATAACACATCAAGTACTTGAACTTTTTACTTATTTTTGAACGACCAACAAAGTCTGGCTACCTGGGTATACCGGTAGG
>NW_027504631.1:0-23189 GCF_021521415.1 Bidens hawaiensis
GCACATTGAAACTTGAACAAGGTTGTAAGAAAATTATTTTACTTAATCCTTGTCATATTTCAAGTTATTTTGCAATATTCTAAATATGCTGACACGTGCCTTGGCATTTCATTATTCCTCTTTTGCGCGACGTTATCGCGCATTTATTATAGGGAATTATGAATGAGTTTTTTAGCCTTTACGTGTCAGTATGTGTTACTCTGATATCCATTACAATCCCATGCGCGACCTCGACCTGAGACCGTAACAACTATGTTTTGGCATGTGCTTTGCCTTAGCTGTGCTTAGGTATTTTTATGGTTTAGCTGCGCAGCAAGTAGGATGGATGTTGTGAGTAATTTGAGCTAAGGCTCGTATTATTGGGCTAAGGCCCTGAGCTAAGGCTCATATTATTGGGCTAAGGCCCTGACGTTTTAGAGTTAAAACTCGTTAACGCGTTTGAGCTTGAAGCTCGCGCATGTATGTTTTACTTCGTTTTATTTTTAGTTTGATGTCAATACAATGTTGTCATATTGCTCAAAATTAATAAAGAGAAGTGTGAAACATGTATGCAAAAGGTAATAGAACACACATTAAGAGAAAATAGCGCGCGTCATTATTCATAATGGCTTAAAGGGCTTTTATTACAAACTTGACAACTTTTACATGAAACATTTTCTAAGCTGTGCTGCGTTCCATGTGCGCGCGATCTTCTTTCCATTCAAATCTTTTAGAGCGTATGCGCCTTTTCCCAATTCTTCCGAGACTTGATAATGTCCCTCCCAGTTGGGAGACATCTTTCCCGGGGGTATTGCGCGACTAGCTTCATTGTTCCGAAGGACAAAATCATTCTTCTTGAAGTGGCATTCTTTCACGCGCTGATTGTAATATTTTTCTAGTTTTTTCTTGTATTTGGCTTCACTGATGATAGCCGCCTCTCTGCGCCCTTCAAGTAAGTTGAGATCCAACCTCCTTTCTTGCTCGTTATCCGTCTTACTCATCATGAGCACTCTATAGGATGGGCATCCAATCTCTGCTGGAATCATAGCCTCCGTTCCATAGGTTAGGCTGAACGGGGACTCGCCATTGCCGGTTTTGCTTAATGTCCTGTGCGCCCACAGGACATTAGGTAACTCCTCGACCCATGCATGGGATTCTCCCTCCAACCTTTTATTCAGCCCATTCAGCAAGCTTTGGTTCCCGCGCTCCACTTGGCCATTCCCTTGAGGGTGGTATACTGAAGTGAAGACTTGGTTGATGCGCAATTCCTTGAGCCAACTGGATATCTTCCTGTCAGTGAATTGTTTGCCATTGTCGCTCACAATTTCCATTGGCAGGCCAAAACGGCATATGATGTGGCTCCAAATAAATTGCTTCATTGCCTCGGCTGTGATTTTTGCTAGTGGCTTGGCTTCAACCCATTTGTGAAATAGTCTACTGCCACTACCAAAAACTTTACTCGCCCTTGCACTTGTGGTAAGGGACCCACAATATCGATTGCCCATTTCTGGAAAGGCCATGCGGAGGTCACTGGAATCAAGTTGTTCTTTGGCCGCATGGTGTTTGGCGCATAGCTCTGACACGCTTTGCATTTTTGGATCTCTTTTAACGCGTCCAAGTACATGCCTGGCCAATAGTAACCTGCGTTCATTGCCTTGGCAACCACCATGCGCGGGCCAGCATGTATTCCACAGATTCCTTCGTGTATCTCTCTGATCACATAGCTTGCTTCCTCGGCATCCAGGCATTTCATGAGCGGTCCAAGATAAGAGCGTCGATATAACGTACCATCAAGCAGTTCGTAGTTCTGCGACTTGTGTCTTATCTTCCTCGCCTGTGAGCGATCGTCCGGTACCTTTCCCTCCTTCAAGAATTCCATTAATGGAGTTATCCATGATGAAGGTGTTGTATGAATTACAAGGACAGACTTCGCTCCCACCGACGGGTTGCTCATTACTTCCACCCTGACATCTTTACCAAAGTGATCGAAGCTGGTTGATGCCATCTTGCTCAGCGCGTCGGCAGACTTGTTTTCACTGCGCGGAATATGTATGATTCTGAAGAAGTCAAATTGCTCGGTGAGTTTCTTCGCCTGCTCTAAATACAGAGGCATAGTGTTCTCCTTTGCATCATAAAGGCCATTGACCTGTGCTGCTACCAAGTATGAATCGACATGAGCCTCTAGCTTTTTAACTCCGAACTTGTGCGCGATGCGCAGACCAGCCAGCAGGGCTTCATACTCAGCTTCATTGTTGGTGCTCTTGAAATCCAACCTGATTGCGTAAGTATACTCATGACTTTCTGGATCCACCAGTTTGAGGCCTGCGCCGGACCCTTCGTTGTTTGAAGCTCCATCAGTGAATAATCTCCAAACATTTTCTTCATTTTTGGCTTGCGGAGGGTCTACTTCTCGCTGAGCCTCTTCGACTTTTCCTTCAGGGATTTCTGCAATGAAATCAGCTAAGACTTGTCCCTTGATTGCTGGACGAGGTTTGTAGGTGATCGTGTGCTCCCCTAATTCCAGCGCCCATTTTGTCAACCTTCCTGAGAGCGCAGGACGTCGCAAGACTTGCTGGATGTTGTAATCAGTCAGGACTTCAATGGGATGACCATTGAAATATCTATGAAGCTTGCGCGACGCATGTGTTAGTGATAAAACTAACTTTTCTATGATGGTGTAGCGCGTCTCATGATCTGTCAGCACCCGACTTACATAATAGATTGGTGTTTGGATTCCCTTGCGATCCACAAACAACACTGCGCCAATGGCGCGCTCTCCTGCTGACAGGTACAAACGTTAGAGTTTCGCCAGGTAGTGGAGCTGTGAGCGCAGGCAGATTTATCAGACATTCTTTTATCTCACTGAAAGCTTGCTCGGCCTCAGGCGTCCACTTGAATTGGCTTTTCTTTAAGCAATTTCTCAATGTGTTAACGAATGGGGTAGATTTGCTTGCATGGTTCGCTAGGAACCTGTTAATTGATACCAATCTACCATTCAACTTTTGAACTTCCTTCATGGTGGATGGTGAGGGCATGTCAAGGATAGCCTCCACCTTCTCTGGGTTCACCTTGAAACCATCCTTGGTGACCATTACACCGAGAAATTTCCCTTCTTCTACGTCGAATGTGCATTTGCTCGGGTTGAGCTTCATGTTTACTTCCTTTAGGCGCCAAAGGGTTTCTTCGATGTCTTTGAGCATTTGTTTTTCCTCCCTGCTTTTAATCACCAAATCATCCACGTAGACTTCTAAGTTTCTTCCAATTTGCTCGTTGAAAACCGCATCCATGAGTCTTTGGTAAGTGGCTCCTGCATTCTTCAAACCAAAGGGCATTTTTATGTAACAGAAAACACCCTTGTCAGTTCTGAAGGCAGTCTTGTCCTAATCTTGTGGTGCCATTTGAATTTGGTGATAGCCCTTATAGGCATCCAGGAAACATTTGAGCTTAAATGGCGCCACAGAGTCCACATTCGCGTCAATGTTTGGGAGGGGGTAACAATCTTTTGGACACGCTTTGTTGAGGTCCTTGAAATCAATGCACATTCTCCATGACTCGTTGCTCTTCTTTACCATCACAGGATTGGCTACCCATGTTTGGTATCGTATTGGGCGGATGATATTTGCGCGCAGTAGATCTTCTACTTGCTCATTCATGGCCTTTGCCTTCTCATCCCCCATGACTCTTTTCTTTTGAGCAATTGGCTCTACAGACTTGAATGTGTTGAGAGAATGCTGCGCCAGGTCTCGCGGAACCCCAGTCATATCAGAATGTTGCCACGCGAAGACCGATAATTACGTTGTGAGCAATCTTTTCATTCTCACCCTTGTGTCATCTGATATCGTAGCTCCGATTGTGATTGTTTGTTCTGGGAATTTTGGGTTGAGAATCCATTCCTCTGGCGCGTTGTTTGCCATTGGAAGCTTCATTCTCCCTTCTCGCGGTATACTTGTTACTGCGCACAGATGATCTCGGTATACAAATGTTACACCTGTTGGTGTTGGGAACCCCAACGCGTCGTGCGCTGGTGACAGTATGGCGTTGAATTGGGCAATAGTTCCTCTACCCAAGATCATATTATGGCATGAAGTGGTGGGCAAGACCAAGAAGTTGACAATTTCAGCTCGCTTGTGTTTCTCATCCCCCCGTAGTTAGTTCGAATTGTATCTGACCTAGGGGGTGAATAATTTCGTTTGAGACACCCGAGATTGGTGCATTCACAATTTCGAGCCTTGCTTGGTCTGCTGGATCCAATTTCCTGAAACATTGCTCATACATGATGTCTGATTCACTGCCGGTGTCCACCAGGACTTTTGACACCTCATAATGAGCGATGTGTGCAGTGATGACTAGAGGACTGCTGATAGACGGGCCTCCTCTGATTCTTGGGAAGATTACTTGTTGTTCGCAGCCAATCCCCTTGGACTTGCGCGCTTCTCTTCCTCGAACTTTGCCCTTGCCTTCCTCCTTCAGCTACGCAGATTCTTTTGAATTTTTTACTGGCTGAGGCTCCGTCTGGTGGTTCATTCTCTGGTCTTGGGTTTTTCACCAGGTGAGCCAACTTGTCTGATTTCACATCTCTTTCAATCGCATCCTTCAAAAGGTGGCATGCATCGGTGTTGTGCCCTGTGGACTTGTGAAACTCACAATACTTGCCACTGTTTGGTGGTCTCTTATGGAGTAATGGCTTGGGGCTTTTAAACTGGACATTCTCTGTGCTTAACACTTGCGAAGGCGTTTTGGTGAGGGGAGTCCATATTCTTGGTAGAGGTCTGTTAGGCTCTCTGCCGCCTTCCCTCTTGTCACCTTCTCCGCGATTACGAATGTCTTTTTGGGGCTGGGGTGAACTTGGTTGCGCTTGCTTTTCTGCGGGAGAATAACTGGTTTGTTGCAACCTGGACCATACGGAGTTTTGTTTGCCCCTCCTTTCATTGTTGCGTGGTGCTTCTGTTTGATGCCCTCTATCTCTTGCTCTGTCTTGGGCAATTTGTTTTTCATTTCGCGCGAAGACTCGCGATGCTTCCATAAGCTTGGCCCAAGTGGTTGGCATGTCATCTCTGCTCACGAGAGCTCTGCGGAGTTGATCACTGCGCACACCTTGTATAAAGGCCACGCGCAAGAGTTGTTCAGTGATACCTCCAATTGCAAGAGATTCCTGATTGAAACGAGTTATGTAGTCTTCAATGGTTTCATCATTCCTGCGCACGCAGTGCATGATGTCATCGGGGTCGCGCGTGTGTCTGCGCTGCTGTACAAAGTGAGCCTGGAACTTTTCCAATAGCTCTTCGAACCCATCGATTTGTCCAGTCGGCAAGCTTTCGAACCAGACACGCGCTGCGCCCGTGAGGCAGCGAGCAAACATGTGACACCATGTTGGCATCGTCCAGCTTTCTAGGTTTCCAGTGTTGTAAAAACCTTGTAAGAAATCATCTGGATCCGTTGTACCATCGTACTTGCCTAGACACTTGGCATATTGGTTTTGTGTTGAATGGGAGCCTTCGCGATGCGCTCAGTGAATTTTGAATGCTTCACCAAGATGGCTGGCCTATATGGTGTTGTTACGTCCACTTGCCCTTTCGCTTGTGGGTTGTACGGTGTGTATAGAATCCAGATCGGTTTTGGTTCCAGGCGCTATGTTCATGTGCGCGCGGAGCTGTGACCCTCCTGCATGAGTATCTCGCGTCTTCCTCATGCTGTGCACCTCTTCCTCATCACTAATATCAGCGTGTTCGGTGTGAACAGAGTGACCATCTTCCGGCGCGCGCGCCCTTTTTGTTGTTCCCTGAATGGTTTGTTTATCAAATGCGAGCCTTTGTGTTAAGTCGGCTAACTTTTTGTGTTTGACCAGCTCATTGTATTTGTCCATTAAACGCCGTTGTTCGTTTATGAGCCATTCTTTAGGGTCATTGGTTTCAACTTCCGGACCCATTGGTCCTTTTTGTTTTGCACCAGTAAGATTTTGGAACGTGAGATCGTCTGGAGGAGTTTCAGTCTGGCTATGAGGTGTTGTGATGAAGGGATGGTTACTAGTGGTGCGCGCAGTATCACGCGGCGCCCTCAGAAACTGCTGTCCCTCATTAACATCCTCAAGCTCATTATCCTCCAGAACTTGATCGCTGTTTCGAACACCGGAAACCATGGTGAAGATTTTCAGAGAGAACTGATGAGATAGTGGTTTTGTTGCCGTTGTAACAGGTGATGGCGCCAATGAAGAAACGTGGATCGACTTACTAGTAGACGATCAACTTTCCTCGGGTATGAGTGTGCTATATCACCGATGGTTTTTCGGAGTATGAATTCTTCCACCTACAAAACGAGCAGCACCTTGAACTTACCCCTCAGAAAGGGACAGAGGGGTCCTCTTTGGGGTAACCCTCCGGTGTGAGAATAAGATATTGTAGGAGAAGATAATAATAATCTGAAAGTGAGTAAGGATTTAGAATGTATTTTCTTGCTTACCTCCCCTTGTGGAGGTGGTGTGGTATTTATAGTGTTAGGGTTTCCAATGATTGGGCTCAGATCCAATTAGGGCCTTTTTGGCCTCCTCCTATTGCTTCGCGCCACGTGTCCCTAGGACACCTGGTGCTTTTTCATTGATTATTCTCTGACCAAGGTATTTCACCTGACCCATGTGCAATCACGTGGTAGCACATGGGTTTTGCTGAGTTGTCCACCTTTCATTGGCAGCTGTCAACATCAGCATATTCTTTATTCCTTAAAGGATACCTTCTGGAAGGTTGTCTGATGAGCACAATCATGGTTGTCCTTATCCTGATTTGGATAAGGACGTGGTTGATTATGTGCATGTGTGATATGCGCCTATCCTGGGGATGTGCGAGGTCTTCTCTTTATTCTCACGCGCAGATGTTTCATGCGAAGATGTGATATGCGCAAGCATATGTAATATGTGTGAGCATATGATATGCGCCATGCGCAGATGCGCCACGCGCAGATGTGATATGCGTGAGCATATATGATGCGTGAGCATGTGATATGCGCCACACGCAGATGCGTCACGCGCAGATGTGATATGCGTGAGCATATATGATGCGTGAGCATATGTGATTCGCGTGAGCATATGTGATGCGTGAGCATATGTGATATGCGCCATGCGCATAGGTTTTGGCTTTGTGTCTTCATGACATCCTGATTTCAAGCCTCTTGTCTATATCTTGTGGGTTGACCCGCCCCGCTCGATGTTAAGGCGGGTGCATACCTCTTCAGTTATAAAACCTATTTCTACATATAAAGATAACATTCTTAATAATTCAGGTTACCCAAATCGGCTTATTTGAATTTGAAAACTTAGATTCGAATAAAATTCACAAAATCTCATTTGATTCGGGCCTATTCGAATAAACCGAATCAGAAAAATAAAATAACTCAAAATCACTAAAAAAAACCTTCTTAAACTAATAACTAATTATATAAAATATAAAATAAATATCTTAAACAAAGCCCAAAAACCAATATTATATATATATATATATATATATATATATATATATATATATATATAGGATCAAAGATCATTTTATTTTATTATTTTATATATTTAATAGTATCTGAGGGTAGTTTTGTCATTTATGAAATGTATTTTATGATTACACATATGTAAATTGGTTATTACATATATGTAAACTCTATATATACATGCAATAACAAAAATTCATCATCATCATCATCATCATCATCATACTCAGTATATCCCACCAATAGCAAAGCTATGGTAGGGTCTGAGGAGGGTAAGATGTAGACAGCCTTACTTCTACCCCATAGGGAATTAGGGATTGAGAGGCTGCTTTCGGTGAGACCCCCGGCTAGAATGCAATAACAAAATTAACATATAATAAATGGCAAAACTACCCTTAAATAATAGTAAATATATAAAATAAATATCTAAAATGATTTTTTGCTAAAATATATACACACGTATACATAAAAAGCAAATTCGGGTTATTGAAAATAATGCCCAGATCAACCATTTTCACATAAACGGGTAAAAATAGTCAATCCTAGTCTGCAAGTGAGGGATCTTACTCCTTCCAGCCCAATTGGCTTGTGTGCTCAACAAAATTCCAGCCTCGATTCAGATTGCGAAACGTATAAATAAGATCTGAGAAACATACAAGAAACCAATCACTTTCGTTAAGAACTTTACTATAAATCATATGTGAGTGGTTGACTTCAGTTGCAAATGGACATTGTTTCTAACAAAGGGGCCCCTTGGGTAACGGGTTCGGGTCAGAATGGGTAATTTGGTACAGGCTGGGTTGATCTAAACCACTTTTGCTCAAAAGAAAAATAATTATGAATAATAATTCGTCAAATATGATTACAAAAGCTGCATATATTCCAATATTAACCTTAGGCGACTTTTGGATAAAATGAATTAGCGATTTTGCACTAAAGTTACACTCTAGGCAACTTTCAACACGTTTGACCTAGGGTTGTTCGAAAAGCTCATGGCTCGCTAGCTCATATCTAAACGAGCCAGCTCAGTTTGTAAACGAGTCAAGCCGAGCCCAGGCCAAGATTGGCTCAGCTCGTGGCTCGCTCGATAACCGCCTCTTTGGCTCGTGCAAATTAAACTCCAAATTTAGCATAATAATAATAATAATAATAATATAATAATAATAATAATAATCATAATATAATTAATAACATATAAAAATATGAGAAAAAAAAACAATAATAATACATAAAATATTGTCATAAATTCACTTGTTTATAAATTTTGTATTGTGTGTATGCTAAAAAATATATGTTTCTTTTATGTATCAATATTAGCAAAATAATTTAAAAAGAATTGAAAAATTTACGAGCTGGCTCGAGCTTTTAAAGAGCCGAGCTCAAGCCGGACTTATCAGCTCCTTCAAATAAACGATCCGAGCCGGCTCATTTAAGTTTGAGCTCGAGTCTGGGCTTGCATTGGCTTGTCTCGGCACGGGAACAACCCTAGTTTGACCCGCTTCCTTTAAAGCTGCTCTTTTTTTTTCTTATCTATTGACCCATTAAAAGATCAAGAAAATTAGTTCATTTTTCATGTTCTAATGCTTGAAAATATCAAGAAAATTTGCAGAAAATAATAAGTTTGCCATATATGATTAGGAACTTTATATATATATATTTCAGCATTGACCTTAACTTTTGAATAAAATAATTTAGCAGGTTAAAATCACACACGGGGAAACTTTTGACCCGTTGACCTGTTTCCTTTAAAACTAACTATATTTTAATATTATCTAATGACCCATCATAAAACATAATGAATTAAGTGGATTAGTAATGAAAATAACTAACCATCTTGAGTCACAAGAGGATAATCAGAAGCACTAAGATTAATAAACCAATCCCAATCTTTATTCCTTTTCAAGAGAATCGCACACGCATGCAGCGTGTTCGACACCATTGTGGGCCCTCTAGATGTCACCATATTCGCTTTCATGATCATATAAACATTCCCAACTTCCTGAAACATGGGATCTTTCTCAACTCGTGCTGCAAGCTCCATACGTTCTGCGTGTTCGGATTCAAGATCAAGATGAACCACATAATAATTCCAAGGATGATATAATGCTCTAAGTGTTCTCCAGAGCTTGTTTAAGTCCCCTTTTGATCCGGATATCAAATAAGCGAAACGAGGGGTCGGGGGTTAGATTGTGAATATGGGGATTTAACTTTTTCTTCAACAAAATGTGGGATTGTGTGATTTGGGGAGGTTTTAGGGGTGAAAAGTGGGAAAAATGTATTGATTTGGTACAAAGGAGGAATGAGGCCCATGTTGAAAGATGTTAATAAGAGGAATAATAATATTATTGAGGTTATTGCAAGAGGGAATGCCCATGGTTTGTCTGTGTGGAAACATTTACAATCTTTTAATTTTATCATGATCTAATGATGTAAGCTAACTTTTAACTCCCTCTTCACAAACTTTGATTTACTGCGAGTTGTAGTGCATGCGGTTCGAAAAGGGCTTCGTGTGTCACTGCGTAGGTTGCGGTGCAACGGTTGAAAGCTGTTGAATGAAAACGTTCAAGAAAGTTAGTTTGGTTTTCGTTCTTAAAAAGTGAAGGAATATAGTTCGTTTTTCATGTTTTGATGCTTACAAATCAAGAAATGTAGTTCACTTTTCACGTTACCGTGCTTAAAAAGTCAAGATTTTTTCTTCTTCTTTCAACTTAAAATTTAAGAAATTTTGGTGTTTTCACTTTCATGCTTATAAAAAATCAAGGAAATTAGTTCAATTTCATGTTTGCAAGCTTAAAAAAATCAAGAAATTAGTTCAACTTACATGCTTCCAAGCTTAAAATTATCAAGAAATTAGTTCTTTTTTCATCTTTCCATGCTCAAAAAATCATTAAAAATGGTTCGATTTACATGTTTCCAAGCTTAAAGAATTAAAAAAATAAAATAAAAATAGAAAAAAATAGTTCAATTTTCATGTTTCCATGCTTAAAATATCAAGAAAAATTTATTCATGTTTGGTAGTGAGTAACAGAGTTAGAAAAAAAAAACCTACAATACTTGTTAACCAGCATAAGAACACCATTATTATCACCAAAATACAAACTTTTGTGTGTGCAATCATATTCCAACATTCCTAAACACAAATCAATTAATCAAATCACACCCGTATGAAAAAAAAACTGTCAATATTCAATTCACTAATTAGAAACACCTAAACAATAAATAAAACAACGAGGCCAATACAAATCACATCATATTTCAACACATTCTGATCAAATCACAACAAATTAACAAAAAATATCACATACCCGATAAAATTATACCAATAAACATAAATAAAGAATTACCACCTTTTGAATTTGTTGATTGAGTGCAGAAACAGAGTATTTGTGGATTTGATCTGTGTTATTATTATTATTATTATTATTATTATTATTTTCTTCTTTGAATCTTCATGGTAGTCTTTTGCCTGGAAAATTAATATAAATTTTGGATTTATATGGGAAATCATAAATTGACACCACATCATAAAATCAACCGCTGGTTTCTAATTTTCTTTCTTGCAAGAAATCAAGGACAAAAATAGTCAGAGACGGTTTAAAAACAGGAAGGATATTACAGTATAATTTAAAACTTTAATAATATATTAATTAATATCAAATAAAATCTAAAAGTACTTTGTTTTTCACTTATTCATATTTTTCTTTTAAGAACGAACAAATTTCTTATGTTTAGATTATCGTATTCCTCAAATTTCTTATACTTAGAGCATTCATATCTCATTCTTCATCCCTATCTTTATAATTACACTACAAAACACTATATTTTTCTTTCCTGTTTAATTAAATAATACTTTTATCATTACAGTTTTCTCTCTCCTATACTCACAACCAATCCAACAAATATTAAAAAATATATAGGGGCAAACAATATACCCCAAATATTTCCCCAAATTTACAAAAAATCACTACATTTCTCTCTTCACCCTATAATTTACACTCACAATCATTCAAAACTCCACCCTATAATTTACCAATCCTCTCACATAATTATGGGGGATGGGATGGGAATGCTCTTAGAGTTTGACTTGGGCGTAACACACGGTGGGACGAAAACCCGGTGATCTTGGAATTCGAACTGACAGCCTTGCACAAGACGTAACTCAAACCCTTCATTGCTTTAATCTACCAAAAGTGACACGAATAATGATCGAACTTAGGTCCCCACTTATTCGTATTTATATTGACAAAACATAAATATAGTAATTTTTGATATTTGACTTCAAGTATATTATACAACTAGTTTATGACCCGTGTATTACACGGGTAGCTAATGAAAATTTAAATTTTAACCATTAAGCGAAATATAGTCAACAAAATAATCATATATTGTTAATACAAGTACACTTTACATTAAAAGTACATGAGTTACATAACTAACATTACACAAATATGTTAGAAATAAGTAAAAATTTTATTGTACATTACATTTGTGGTTGTATTGGTTGGCATACATTGTTTTATCAACAATCAAAATATTTAGTGATAAGACCACGTATAGATCTGCTTATAACTCTTGATAAGACCAAGCATAGCTTTCGGTGTGACGAATAAGGTTCTTTCAAGTACAAACCAATCCGATATAAATGATAATATTCATGAAACTAACAAAAATTATTTGTACACATAACATATCATACATTTTAATCAATTAATATGATGTTCTTTGAGATCATTTGCTCATGTTTATCCAAAACATGATTATCCCAAAAACCCTGTTACCTGAACTTTGATGATATAGTCATTCTTATAATCCTTAGAATTTGAGAGTTGATTGAACATGATAAATTTGTTGTCATAAATAATTTGTGTATGATTAATTTTTATTTTAATTTATATTTTATAATTAAAAGTTGTATATTGAATGAACATATATAATCAAAAAATTAAATATAATGATTTGTTTCATTTAATATGGATGTAATTTTTAGAAAAATTATTTGTGGTAATTCTAATTTAATTACTCGGTATATATTACTCTATATATTAAAGCAAAGTGACGGCGGGCATTGTAGCAGTCTACAGTACTAAATTGTTATTATATACTACAGTGTCAAGGTACTATTATATACTATACAATTATACAACGTTTTCCTATAGTGGACTACAGTAGAAGTTTCCTATATGCGTTTTTAGCCAATGTGAATGTATATGTTAACATTTTTGTACATTATAGCTTGTTTTTTAGTAGTTGTAAGTGTTATCATGTAGGTGTTAGAGTCTGTGGACTTTATTTGAGTTCCTGTCACATATCATGCCACTGTGCTTATAAAAAATAAAATAGAATTTTGATACTAGTGAAGTAATCGTATAAAATATATATGCTATTTTCTAAAAAAATGTTAATATTAATTAGAATTAAACTTTCTAAATATGAGTCCTACAATTTTATTTTACTAAACTATGTTTACTTTGCAATTTAGCCTCAAAGTTTAACATTTGTTTTCTCCCCACATAGATTTTTGTTATTATTCTTATATTTAAGTTATTGACTTCTTTTATGACGGTTACCCATGATACTTTTTACGACATGTTTATTTTTATAGCCGTCGCACGTCAAAACGAAGTTGTATACGCAACAAAGTATCTTTTTTGTATTATAAGCATACAGAGCGTCAGTGTCGCATTGATACCATAATAAGCCGAACCGATACCAACCAAATCTTTTTGATATTTAGATAATGTTTTTGTGTCAATTGGATAATAATTACGATGTGTTCTAATATCCGAGTTTTAATATTCAGGTGTTGTCATGCTCCTCGCGCAATGCGCATGAGAAACATCTAGTTTTAACAATTGCATAGTGGAACAAACAAAGATTTCAGATTTTATGAAAGCATAGTAAAAGACTTTTGACCAAATTAACTATTTTTAAAATAAAATAATTTGAAAACCTAAAAAGGGATTTGATTAAGTTACAAATAATTTAAAAAAACATTTAAAATAAAAATAATAAATATTTCTATTGTTGCATTATAATTGTTAAGGTGTGAATCTTAATGAATTTTTAAACATATTTTCATAATAAATGACAACATGTTATAACAATATTTTGTGTATAGCTTTATTATTTTAATTATAATAAACACCTTAATTATGTACTAATCAGTTGATAGCATTAACATAACTTTAATTCATTGAATTTGTATAAAAATAAGATTAATAAGTTAATATAATATTAAAATTCTGTAATTAAGTAATGGAAAACTAAATTATGGATTTCAATATTCTGAATGATTTTAGAAAAACGAAATCAGTGGGATAAACTGAAAGAGGTTTTTTGGTTTAAAATTTTGAATGGTTTATATTAATTAAGTTGTCTTATAGGGTATATTAAACTAAATATATTTCAATGTACCAAAAATATAAATCAAACCATAAAATATATGTTTCTGAAGCATTTTGGCCCGAGTTAAAGATGAAAAATATTGAAACCAAATATTGTTTTTCTTATTGCTAAAACCTTTTATACAACAAAAAAAAGTCATATAAATAAATGACATATAGTTTAAATAATAAATTGCTGAGCATATGAATTATAATATTTAATTTCAATGATTTAATGCTAACACCAAGATATATATATATATATATATATATATATATATATATATATATATATATATATATATATATATAATAGATATTCTCCAATCTGCAAATATTTATACAAAATGTTTAGAAAAACTTTATAAATACAAATTTGAAACCAATCTTGTATAAAATATTATGCATTGTTGCTAGAATTCCAATTTAAAACAATCTACATTTTATTACCATACAAATTCAAATTCTTCGATGATGATGTACCTTTGTTTTTCTTAATTTGCAGTTTCTTGTGACTTTAAAGTTTTATTCTAACAGACATGCACCTTCAGTTTTGTTATTTCTTTATTTTGTTATTTCACCATTAATGTTAATGAATGAATTTGTTAGGATTTACGTTTAATAAAAATAAACTTGAATCATCATCATATTTGTTAAAATTCTGACTTAGTGATAATATATTTACTTGTAGTTATGTAATGTTTTCTGAAATGGTTTGATAAACAATCTGAATCAATAGCGACAGTGGAGAATGAGGATGAACGATGTCACACGTATAGTTATAGAACGAATACGACAATGGCAACCAGATTCTGAAACAATGACAATGGGGATGACCATGGGTTTGTAATTGGGGACGGGCTATAAACTTAAAATTGTGTTGAACGAAAACAAATAGAGTTATAGCAATATATATAGCCGAAATACAGTATTTGGGTCGGGTAATGATCTGAGCAGGATCCGAAAAAAGACCATATATTAAAATGAGTTTAAAAAAAGGTGAGGATGGTTATTAGAGTGACAAGTGACAAAAATATGTATTCTTTTATTAAAGTTGATAGTTTAGTTAGTAACTTATACAAAATTCAATCATATCTCATTTCAAAATATTATTTTGTCAATGAGTTTTAACTCAACATGCACCGGATGGCAAGTGAAGATTTGGCCCGAAGACTGCAAGATCTAAGTTTCGAATCCGATCCAAACGGGTTTTACTAAAGTGGGCTTTTAGGCGATGAATTTTCCCTGGAATAGGAGATGGTGGGCTTGGGAATTTAGTGTAGTATGTGATTCATGACCGTATTGGATCGTGTTTTGCCATTGGGTTATCTCGATAATTGGGCTTTATTAGTTGGTCGATCAAAAAATGTTTCAAAATATTATTTTATACTTTTTAAATATGCGTGAACAAACAATAGTTCAACAAGCGGTGGACAACCTAATATCTAAGTCGGTGGGTAAATTGTAACATCCTGTTTCCTGTTTCGGTTAATAAAATAATAATACTACTAGTTATTATGAGATGGATTTGTGTTGGGATATATAAATTTGGGTAATGGATTTGGATTAATAAGGAAGGAAGAAAGAGCATGGGCTTAAGCCTATAACCCATAATATATAAAGAATAATTACCCATTAATCCATTCATTTCTAGTCATTCCATACACCATTTGTGACACCCGGCATTTTCAGGTTAACTCCGTTAACTAAACACAGTTAAATCTTGTTGAGTATGTCTGTAAACTCAGTAAGTTCAGTTAACTACGTTAATGAACCCTATGCATGTAGTGTCATGTATGCGAACATTTAAGCTAGTCGTGTCATTGGTGACCAAGTAAGAGTAACTAGTTATTGATAACTAGAATAATAAACTTGTCACACATGTTATAATATATGATAAGTTATAATCAACATGTCACACATGATATGTTACATGTATTATATGTGATAGATGTAATTGTGTTACATGCTTAAGATGTTACATGATTAGTTGTTGCATACCCATATGTTGTAAGAGATTGAACAATTAAATAACATAGCATACAATATATTACATGATAAGTAACAAAAGAGAAGTGTATAACAAATGATTACTAGGAAATGTTTATACTAAAATGTAACATGTCACAAATTAAATAAAATAAAGTTATCTAAAGTTTAATCAAATTGATGATGACTTAATGAGGGTGTAAATGAAGGTGTAATGATGAGTAAATAACAATGAAGGTTAAAACTTTCTTTTTCTTCCTTTGGCCGTCCATTTCACACCCACACACACACACTTTGTATTTTCTAAAAATTCTCTCAAATATCATAAACAACTTGGTGATTCTTAGAAGCAAGGGTGTAGAGTTTTTGGACCAAGCAATAGGTAAATATGGTTTAGTACATATTCTTATTCATATTTTGATTTTGGGTTATGAAAACGTAGTATCCAAATAGTCGTACTTGTGAAAATAAACTAAGAATAATCAAGGTTGATTGTTAAAAGAAATTTTGTGTTTTGTTATAAAAGAAAATATGGAAACCTTTTTCTAACTAAATTTTATTTTATGAATTAGTAAAATAATGAAATACATGAGATTTTATTGTATAAAATATTCCTTGATGATTAAAGATCATAAGGATATAAGAATCATGATTTTTTTGTGACTTTTGGTTTGAATCTGCTTGTTGACAGATTCTGTGTTGTAGATTGTAGATTGAATAACTTGATGATACGTTAGTGTTTCTGATTGATTTTTGATAATATGATTAATTAAATTGAATCTAGATTTCAAAAAAATCAAGAATCATAATTTTTGGACTTTGTTTGACTAGCTTTTATTAATTTACAAAATCGGGTTGCAATCCTGATTGAAAGAGAAATTTTCTGAGCTGTGTTTTAAATTGTATAACTTGAGATTGAAAATAGATATGGGTGTGATTCCACTTCTGGAATGTTATAAACTGAAGTAGGAATATAACCAAATTGGTCTTGCATCAATTGGACTAATATAGAATTTTTGGCAAATATTTGTGTACTGTTGTGTTAAAATAGAGACTGAAATTAGGTTGTTGTAGAGTGTGAATATTCTGTATATTTGTGTGTATTGGAAAATTATAAGAAAAATATATGTTATACCTAATACTTTAAAGAATACGTGTGAATTATTTGGTAATTTAATCACAAGTTTTGGTAGGTTGGAAAAATCAGTTTTGATGATTGAAAACTTGTTAAGGATGATCAACATAATGGTTAGTGAAAATAATTGTAATTTGTAATAGATTGATTGTGGTAAATTGAATTTTGACTTTATGGGTCAACTTAGAACTATTTGACTAAGTGGTTAGTCTTACTTGTGAAGTGTTGAAATTGATAGAAGTTGGACTTAGTCATAGGATTGTATGAAAAGTGACTAAGTGCACAATACTTGATTTTTGATTAAATTGTGACTAGGAACATCGTAATCATTCTAAGTCTAGAATATTGGTCAAAAGTCATCAACGGGTAGTCGGTCAACATTTTGGTCAAAGGTCAATATTTTGGTCAAATGTCAACATTTTGGTCAACAGTCAACAAAACTCAAACTTTGGTCTTTGGTCATCGAAACTTGGACTTTTTAGTCAACGGTCAACAACTTGGACCTTTTGGTCAAAAGTCAAACGAAAAGTCAAACTTTGGTCAAAGTCAACAAAAGTCAAACTTTGGTCAAAGTCAACAAAAAGTCAAATTTTGGTCTAACTTCAAATAAACAAGGGAATTGTTTGGATACTAAGGGTTCTAGGAATCGCTTAGCAAATACTTATAGTGCTTGTATGATTTAGGAACTATAACAACTTTGTCTTAAGCAGTTGACTTTCAATTTGAACCGCATTCGAGGTGAGTTTCACTACCCCACTTTTTACTTACTCATTTTGGGGGGAAAGCATGCAACATACAAACTTTTTTGGATAATTGTAGACTTTTTAATACCTCATGTGTACATAGTGAACTTAAACTAAAGTCCCCCATGCACATTGGACTGTTAACAATTGTACATTGGATCGGTAATGAAAGGTAGTACTATTGGGTTTAACGAACCCCCTCGGGGCTCTCGGTTGAGGGAGTCGCCGGGCGTCTCATTTACTAGAAATACACTAGTCTTATATTAGACTTCGTGGGTGGCAAACAAACTAAAAAGTCAGCCTCGGTCACAATGGAACCTACACTAATGTAACATGATTGCTAGCCTAATTAACTAGCGGTATTACTAATGCATACATTATCCATGCTTTATTATTTACACTTTTTACATAATAAATGATTTGTTTGACAAACTTGTTTTTAAACTCAAACTTGTGAACTCACCAACCGTTGTGTTGAACCGTTTTAGCATGTCTTTCTCAGGTGTTTAAGGTGCACATGCGAAGTTGAAATGAGTCTAGGATGCATGGATATCACTAAGCATCGAATTATGTTGGGATTTTTTAATGAAATGTTATGTCTGGGTGTCTTGACACACACTCTGGGTTTTTAAGTGTTTTCATAAACTATACGCTTCAGCAAATGTAACAACTTTATTGTAAATGCACTTACCTCAATTATGTTGAGAAATAATATTTAAATATTTTCCATTATAAATTGGTTTTTCATTATGACACATGGCTAGATCCTGGTATGTCACGCGCCTCACGGTAAAACCCCGTTAGTCTAAAATTGAGGGTGTGACAGATTGGTATCAGAGCCATTGGTTATAATGAACTAGGTTTGTTTTTGAAACTAGTCTATAACCGTTTCAAAGCTTTGTGTCAGTTTTAATACTTACAAACCCAGACATACATTTCATTCATGCACTGCATATGTGTACACGTAGTATTCGCACTGCAATGATTTCGCACTTAGCTTCTGCACTCATTTATGACAAGCATATTAATCATGCATTTTCATACAAATTTATTCTGTACTTGGGGTACGTAGTATGTTAGTACATAACCACTTAATTGTACAATGCCATACGGGTATGTCGACATCATCCACAACATTATCCTTGGATAAGGAGCACGCCACTCTTATTATCACATCGAAACCTTCACCCATTCTCACATCATTGGAGCCGTGGAAATACCGGCTTGAATATAACAACGAAATCGTCTAGAATGATGAGTCATCTCAGGCCCTTGCACGGGCAACACCAAACGAGTATAACCTCTTCAAGAGTTGGGTATGTCGGAAGTGAGTCTCTTATCTATCTACCATCTTGAGTATCCTAAACTTGCTAGCCATACTCCACTCCAAGCTCCAAACTTGATTCTCGGGTGAGACACACCTCTTTGAGGCAGACCCTTGAAGGCATTCTTCTATAGAAATTCATCGGCATTGAGATGCCATAATTTTCATTCCTGAGCCGCGCGCTCATTTCATTAGTCGATGTTGCCGGAAGAGTAGATTGACTGCGTAACTGAAAACATCTTGCTTATGATACACTCAAAGTCTATTCTGACCTAGAGGGGAAAAAAATGCTTACTTCACTTTATTTCTAGCTTATGTCTAAGTCACACTTCGATTGCATGTTTTCTTCATGAACATGTATTCTTCTGCCATCTGTAAAGCTGAACTCTTAGTGTGTTCGACTCGAGTGAATACTCGGATAATCTATTCCCAACCAAAGTTTTGTGTGAAACTCTGAACTAATCTATGTACGATCAATAAAAAGTCTTTTTGCTCACCTTTTCATGATTAGTATCATTATGTACTCAACAATCCAAAATAAGGGACAACTTGACGCATGGTGGGAGGGATTGGGCTGATCATGTAAACCAAATTATTATTTTGGGTGCACACTTAAATAATAATTTATGGTGCATGTGGATCCTGATGAATCCTATAGTGTGGTCATAGTCCGTGAATCTCAAACCTAAGTTTCTACCATTGCTGGAAGCTCTCATAACTCGTACAACACTAGTAGAAATTGTATAATATGTTCTATAACTGGTAGAAGCGACTAGCCGATTGAAGATGGATCCTCATAAAATTTGATGTTTTAGTTACCAATATGCAAGTTATTTTGGAAAGCTTAAGATATCTTTTCCAAACTTGTTATGAAAATAATCTGAATTCAAAACCTCTATAGAGTTTCATGGCAAGACCTCTAACCCTAGTGTATATGCAAAGTTTTAAGAACCTCTTGTAAACCAACAACATGTTTGTGCGACCTAGCTAAAAGTTCCTGTTGATATACTTATCCTAACCAATTGTTAACTCCCATTTTAGCTTGAAATTTTTTTTCTTTTTCCGACCATGACAAACTCTATAATAAGACCATTCCATAAGATAATCCCATTTTCTCAAGGATATTGGAAAACATAATTTAAACCATCTAAGCTCCACTAGAATGCGATGAATTGGAATACCTTATGCACGGATGGAATTGTAACCCTATAACAAAACTCTTTGAGAAATATCTTCTTTAACACCCTTCCTTGGCTAACATTCTCAAAAACAATTTTAATCACTCGCCTCATCTTGATCCCGTGAACTAGCTACTAGTATGGTCCTACCTCAACTCTCATGGAAATTGGTAATTTAGTTATGTAGCCTTTCATAAAACGTTGAATCTTCTTCTCGGCCCATAGCTCTAAAGACACCTCCCTAAGGATTGGGGATCCCCTATGAAACTTTTCCTAATGTTTTTGGCCCTGGAGCATTGATCCTTAATCGTATGAAGTAACGCCTTGATCGTATGTGAAGGTTGATGGTGTAACTCATCTTATGTGCCTATAGTAACAGCGAACAGGTTTTTGATACAAACCTCCAGCACTGACTCGCCCTAGTTTGAGTCAAACCCCAAATAGCCTAAGTATTATTGAATGCCCTCGTGAAGGAAACTAAATTGATTTCTTCCCATTTTTCTTCAGTTCGAGCTCGAACCCGCTAATGCCATCAATTTTCACGCACATAACGAAGTGATAAATACCAAACCTAAACTTCAATACATCAGCGAGTATGACCCTAATGAGACATATGGATGAACTTTTTTTCTAGTAATCAAGGCACAAGGTGATGGACATACTCTCCAATAGCCGAACAACCTCTGATAATAACTTCGACCGTGACAAGCCTTAATTTGAATGAAACCCGAATAACCGTGTCCTCATTATGACTTCTATTTGTCCATAGGAATAAACTCTAAGCTACAACGTATTTCTATTCCCAAAGTACCTTATACCGCCCGACTGAGGATAGATAGTTAACGTGAATAAGTCATGTCAGTTGGCGTAAGTCCGTTCATCATCAAAACCCTGCTCATTCACGAGGAACGACGAGTAACCATCCATCCAAGTATTCATATGGATTCATATTGGTCTATCTTAGATGGAAAACATATACTAATATTTTCTTGCCTAAAGTGGAGAAGAGAAATTTACCAGTTACAGTTGACACTGGGAAGATACAGTTTGGTTAGGACTGGTAATGAGAACCACAGAAGATGTGCTATTAGTGTGGTGAGTTAGCTGCGGTACACCCTATATATAAATGCTAACGGTATGTTGATGTTGGGGACATCACTAACCGACTTTCCTACCTTGAGCATAGTTATATTCGCTTAAAACAGAATCGGTATTCGCACCAAAGTGGTGGAGACAAGTGCTACCTTACAACCTAGAAACAATCTGCTCACGTTAGGAGAGATATTTTCTAAATATGACTTGTTCGATGTTGGACTTGAACCACAATGCCCGCTAGAGCGGAGGGCAGGGTAAATCGTTTCATTGTGACTGATGATTAGTATTCCTACATAAGATACATTAAATGCCCATCTGACCTACTGACTAAACCTGCTGACTGAGCTAGTTGATGTCGTCTTTTCTTTCAATACCTGGAACTAGTTAAGTCCAGTTTCAATAAAATAACCCATTGGATATGCATTCTGCATTTGGTTAAACATCGTTAACGCTGAACCACGTTTCTGATTCTCAGTGATAGTGACAAACTCTTAGGCTAAAACCATAGCATGCCTCTTGAGGCCAGACAAATACAAACATAAGAAGACGTCTGACTTGTTTCAGACAATCAGAAAACCTCATTGAAGATGGGAGCTATTTTCCATGATCTCCATTATTAATTTATCCCGAACTCCTATCAGATGCAACAACATTTGGGGTAATCATAATTCGTTTGACTGGAAACGCACAATCCTCTGTAATCATGGGTATTAACAATAAAGAGGAAAGAAACGATCCTTTGACCATTTCTTTCAATTTCAAATATGGAAAGTCTTTGATATTTCCCGAATATTCAAAACGATACCTAATTTTGGACTTCATTCAGTTAAAATGATTATAACACCGACTTTCAAATGACATTTTATCCCTTTCGGAAGGTTAACTCCACTGTTTAGGAGTGGAAGAGCTCGTCTTGTTTTTTAACCTTGATAAAGCATCAATTATCAACAAATGAATTTGACACTCACATTGGATTTTTTTTTCTCTTCGATTACTTAAAGTAACTCCTTTGGTATCTCCAAATCACGTGATCTTAGAAGTGGAGAAATTTTGACTTGAACCAAATTACTTTGATGTGAATTCTGGTACGAGCAGTTTCTTCAACACTTTATTTCGGGACACATGTCCTTCGTGTCCACGCCATCAACCTCAAAATTTATGTTGAACACAATCGTTTCACGAAACTTAACTACCTTAACTATTTTGAGTAACGACCCAATCCGATAAACCATACCTCCCTGATTAAAAGAGCTCAAGCTGCCATAGTTTAAGCAAAAGTCAAAGGATTTCTAAATCATAGTTCATTGGGCACATAGTATATTTCTTAATGGTTCCTCGTGTGGAAAAGAGGAAACTCAACCTTAGGCTAATCAACCTAATAGTGATCCGAATCTTATGAAGATCTTTGGGATGTTGTAACCTGTTACAAGCTTCCTCATTATTGAGTTCCATGAACTCAAATTACCATATTGACCAAAATAGGAAACAAGACATATTAGTATTCTTCGCTCGATAGCCTGACTTGATCGGTAAATGAAACTCTTATATACGAATTCATCTTTATGAACCACCATCTCCTTGAGCTATATAAGCCTTATTCGGAAAATCCTTAACATTTGTATCTCTTCCACAATGGTAGCCGTACCTATTACTATGCTTATCTGAAAATGAGATTTAAACTACTGAGACTCAACTCCTTTAGTACTTTTGTAATTTTGCCATTTCTTTACAAATGGATGTTTATATCAAAATGGTTTCCCTAAACTCTTAAAAATTCATAGTTGAATGCATCAACTTTTACAAACATTGATCGGATATTTGTATGACAAACCTCTTGGTTTATTTTATCTTAATATCTCTAACCAAGTGAATATTTGAATCTCGTTTGGTTCC